>NW_006399783.1:43877-73385 GCF_000299155.1 Elephantulus edwardii | reverse complement strand
TAGCACAATTAAATATTCTGGGATTCCCATTCTTCTCAGAGTCAGCCACAGTTTGTTATGATCCACACAGTCAAATGCCTTTGCATAATCAATGAAACAGAGGTAGACATTCTTCTGGTATTCCTTGCTTTCAGCCAAGACCCATCTAACATCAGCAACAATATCCCTAGTACCATGACCCCTTTTAAACAAGATTCTGCTGAAAATTATCCAAACACCTTTGGAAAAATATGTCAACAGAGAACAGCCAGTTGTGCAGGCTGGATTTAGAAGATGTCGTGGTACAAGAGATATTATAGCTAATGTTGGATGAATCTTGGCAGAATGCAAAAAAATACCAGAATAAAATCTATCTGTGCTTCATTGATTATGCGAAGGCTTTTGACTGTGTGTATCACAACAAGCTATGGCTGACTCTGAGAAGAATGGGAATCCCAGAACATTTGATTGTGCTTATGCAAAACCTATACTTGGACCAAGAGGCAGTCCATCAGAACAGAGCAAGGAGACACTACATGGTTCCAAATCAAGAAAGGGTTCCATCAGGGATGCATTGTATCTCCACACCTTTTCAATCTATATGCAGAACACATCATCTGAGACGCTGTGCTGTATGAGGAGGAATGTGGCATCAGGATTGGTGGAAGAGTCATGAACAATCTGTGTTATGTAGACGACACAACCCTGCTTGCAGAAACTGAGGAGGACGTGAATCGCTTGCTGCAGAAGGTCAAGGACTGTAGCCTTCAATATGGATTGACGCTCAACATCAAGGATACAAAAATTCTCACCACGGAGCCATTTGGCAGCATCAGTATGGATGGTGAGGAGATTGAGATAGTTAACAGTTTTAGGTTGCTTGGCTCCATAGTCAACATTCTTGGTACTAGCAGACAGGAAATCAAGAGACAAATTGAATTGGGAAATTTGGCTGTGAGGGATCTCTCAAGAGTACTGAAGAGCAACAACATCAGGCTGGAGTCAAAGGTGCACCTGATCCGGCTATAGTCTTTATAATTACGTGCTATGCATCAGAAAGTTGGAAAGTGAATAGGGATGATAGAAAGAGAATTGTTTCCTTTGAGCTATGGTGCTGGAGAAGAGTGTTGACTATAATATGGGCTGCTAGGAGAACAAACAGGTTTGTCCTAGAGAAGGTGAAGCCAGGATGCTCCTTGGAGTCAAGGATTCTGAAGCTCTGTCTGACATACTTTGGCCATGTTGCAAGGAGGGACTGGTTCTTGGAGAGGGACATCATGTTTGGCAGAGTGAAGGAGCAGTAAAGGACAGAAAGACCTTCGATGAGATGGATCGATTCTATGACTGGAGTGGTGGGAATGAGTGTGTTTGAGATGGCTAGGTTGGCATAGGATAGAATGGCATTTAGAGCTCTTGTACATAGGGTCCCTATGAGTCACAAACGAATCGATGGCACATAACAACAACAACAACAGATACTACTAAAGAAATTTCATTTCATTTTATCATTTTCATATAAACATTACCTTGACAGATAAATATAATATATATTTGTTGGTTACTGATATTTAAGCAAGAAAAACTACATTAGTATTTTCTGTTTAGAGCGAGAAGTTTTTATCACAAAGTATTTAGTTTACTAACTGGGCAAAGTTACGTTCAATTTAGAGATCTTCTCTACTTCATTCTCTAAGTTCTCTTAACCTTACTTTTGTAAGTACACATGTCTGGATAGACCAAGTTTCTTACAATATTTGAATACTCTCTTTCACTTATTAATTGCATATTCAATGAGAATATACCTTCATATATATATTTTTTTTCACAAAAATACAACAGAGATGTGTTTTTAAATTCTTTTCCTTTTTATAAAGCAGTCTAAAGTAATATAAATCTCTTTTCTCAGAATCTCATTTTTTTTGTTAAAGTCCATATGTATTTATGTATGCAGGTATTAGTCAGTCTGCTCCTTAGAGGAAGGATGTCCTAGCTTCATCTCCCATACTTTGTATAGGTTGCTTGTAGACTGCTACTTGAAGGGCACATCATGTTTGGAAAGGTGGAGGGTCAGCAAGGGAAGAAGACCTTTAAGGAAACAGATTGACATGGTAACTACAGCAGTGGGCTCAATTATGTCAGAGATTATGTGAATGCCTTAGGACATCTTAATTTTAACAAAAACTTAGGATAGTATGGTTAAAGCACTCTTACTTCAGCACTGGACAGATCTACATTTAACCACAAGTTTTACTGCTTTTGAACTATCTCACCAGTGACACTTAATTGAATGTCTCTAAATATGGTTTCATGTTAATTTTTTTGTTATTACCCGAGTCCCTTTCCATAGCAGACTCAATAACTGGTAACCCCATAAAGAGCTGTATTAAATGATGCCCAAAATAAGCCAAATCCCATAATCAGTTGTGTGCGGAACTGTTCTGAACGACAGGGTTTTCACTGGTGATTTTAAAAGTTAGGTCACTAGGCATTTTTGCCTGGTCTATCTTGTTTTGAGAACTGTATCTAAACCTGTTTCACATTATAGTAGCACACAAATCTCTACCAGCAGCAGGGTGGTGGCTGTGGAAGAGATATATTGCTTGTAATCAAACCTAGTCTCTTACACAGATGAGAATTACACTACTGAACCACCAGCACCTCCTTCATTATTTTAAATGAAGATAGATTAAAGGTAATTCTTACCATTATTACAAATACAAGGGAACTCTAATTGCATATATATGTGTATAGTATTGAACTTTCAAATGGTCATTAAGACAAGTAAATGAGATAATGGTTATAAAGTGTTTAGAAAGTGCCTAGCAGAGTATGAGTTCTTAATCAATGTTATTGCTATCACTACAGATAAAACTACATCTACTGTTACTATTTCTTTTTTTTTCTCTGCAATTCAAATGGCTAATTTTTACACATGTGAGACTACCATCTAATGCAAGAGGACATGTTATCCACATTCTAATCAAGTAATTCTCCTTCTGTGATATTGTCATTGGTGTATTTTGGGGTTTGTTTTTGTTTTTGTTTTTTTACTTGTGCTATTTCTCAAGTTGTATGGTTTCCTTATCACTTTTTAAATAATTTATTTTGTCATGTACCAAAGTGTTGGTACCAACCCACAGCTGTCCTTCCAGTGAATTACCAGAAGTTTTAATTACTCTGAAAGAGATTGCCTATCTTTTTCTCATAGTGTGGCTAGCAGATTACAACCATATACCTTTGTGTTATTAGCTTAATTTCTAACCAGTAAGTCATTAGTTGTTGTTGTTGTTATTGCCTTTGAGCCGAGTATGACTCATAGTGATCCAATGAGCAAAAAGCCTGAAGCCTTTCTATAACTATCAACATTTATCAATTTTCATAGAGTTTCTGGAGGCATGTTGTTTTTAGGAAGTGGATAATTTCCCTAAATAATTCATTAGAAGAGAAGAAGAAGAGAGTGAAAATACAACTCCACAGAGAAATCATTCCTTAAAAAGTCATTATGGATATGCATTTAAGATAAATATTTATACTACTTAGCTAAAAATGTAGTTTAGTGAGGGTAATGAAGATTTGGTTTAAAAGACCAACACAGTAACATATGTGTCCCTGATTTAAGCTATGGTATTCTAAATTGCCTTATATGTGTATAAAAGTTGGGTACTTTGAAGTGTCCAGTAAGAAAAACAGAATAACTGATGCATTTGAATTAAGTATTGGCATTAGGTGTTGTTAAGTGCTATCAAGTTGTAGATGACTCATAGCGACCCTATGAATGAAAGACCTGGACACTTATTTAACTTTCATCCTTTCTCCAGGTTTATAGGGTTTCCAAAGGCAAGCTATTTTGGAAGTAGATACCACTTCTGCTTCCAAGCTTGTTTGAATCGGGAAGCTCCACCAAACACTGTCCACCATGGGTAACCATTAGGGCATTTGACACACCAGCTCAGAGCAACCACGAATTAACCTCTGTACAGCAAGTACAGAATTAAGTGTTAGAAAAGAATAACGAATATGCCATGAACTGCCAAAAGAATGAAGAAATCTGTCTTTGAAGAAACATGGTCTGAGTACTCCTAAGAACAGAGTATGGCGAGGCTTACATTTTCCCTATCTTTCTCTAATCACAAACCTCTTTAAGAGAGATCCAATCAGGGATATCTGGTAGCCTAGCAACAAGAAGCTGTGCTGCAATTCCAAAAGGATGCACTCAAATCTACTATTGCTCTGTTGGAGAAGGTGGGACAATTTCCTGTGCCAGTCTGATCCATTTCAACAGTACACAACAAGGGATAGGGGGCGGAAGATATTTCCAATCATGTATAACCTTAAGGTACTTAATTTATCTTAGTAAGGAGTCTAACTAAATAAAATTCTTCTTTTCTTCAGTTCATTCAGATAGTAGGCATAGAATTCAAACTTGGAAAGGTACACTACCTTAAGAGATCTTGAAAGAGCAACAGAATCTGGAGAGGTAAATCTTGAGAAGGTGACCCAGGACTTGAGTATATGAGGACATGTTTATTCATTGCAACAATCATAGTCTCATCTGACGTTCTAGGCTATCTGGGATTTGAATTCAACTGTTCCTCTTGGATACACACTTTAAAACATCGTTTAGGATTGAAGGTGATTATATTGCATTAATTATGTTGGAACAAGTATAAATTATAATTTTACCCCATAAGAAAGGAGACACATTATTACATATTAACTGGTAAAATACTGAAAAATAAATACTTCAAATGTATACTGTACCAACCTTTCATCTGTATTCAAAGTAAAGTATGTTGTTATAAAATAAGACTGACATGAGACCTGAGAGGAGAACAGGAAAAGAATGGATAGATAATGAACACTGCATTAGAATAGACGAAGAGAAGAACAGTCTGAAAGGAGTATATAATTAAGTAGTATATGCCTGACAGAAATCTGGAACAAGAGGTACGTTGCAAAGTGGACTGGGGGGGTAGGGGAGGGAAGAGGGAATTAAACATGCAATAATGAATGAATAAAAATAAGAAATAAAATTTTAAAATTGCATTAGGAAAATATCATATTAATTTAAGATATAATTTTCATTTTATTCCCAAGTATTGTAGAAATTGGTGATGGTTTGTTGCTATGATTTATCTTTGAGTTATGAAAACATATTCAAACCAGAAGGTAAGATTTAAAAATGTAATTCTATGAACATCTGATATTTCATTTACACTAGTATTCCTAGGGTCGTTATCCATTTTTTTTTCTACAGAGCGATGTAGAAAATGTACAAGGAACTGTATTCATCATTAATAGTCTCAAATTTGGTTTTAAAAGACATTTTATACCAATATATTATGTCACCTTTTAATACTTCCAAGCTAAAGTTCTAATGCTCTTCTTTAAATTAAAACTTAGTACAACATTCATTTTACCAACTGTGATTACTACTTGGTTATACTTTAATCCATTACTGTTTCAAAAGCTTTGCATTTAAATTCATATTAGACAAGTGCTAAGGCCACGTGAGAATCAATATCTAATATATTTCTGAATTTAGTCCTCAGCATTTTTATCTAGAATTAGAACAACTTGAAGTGTTCACAGTACCACCTTTAATCAAGTGTAACCATAAACTACAAAGAATTGAAAATGAAATGAGTATAAGACATTTCACACTTCAAGCAGTCAGATGATAATAAGTTCCCACCTGTTAACATATTAACAACAATGTTAAAGAGCACAATGTGCCTGAGGTATTACAAGACTGCAATTTTACATCTGTCAAGAAATAGCTTGCTTGTTAGCAACCGGTTAGAGTATCAAAGCAGAGTGAATTCCATGGGGAAACTTGTTGCGTAGTAAGGAAAATGGCAAATTTTCATTTCTAAAGTCATTTAAAATAACCCATGAAAAGAACTATATAATATAACAAGGAGGATTGGCCTCTGGAGGGTATTGGATGACCTCTAGTAATAGATAATTTCCATCCCTAATGTCTGTGATTAATATGTCATAATTTGGAATGGTGAACTCGGGAAGAGAGAGACACTGCATACTAATACGAAGAGACAAGGCATAGAGTAGAGACTTGTAGGTGTCCAGCATAAGGGATTGAGATTATAAGGCTGCAAGAGTATATGGTTACACATCTCATCAAACTAGAAGTTAAGCAAATGTTTTGAGGGATTACAGTAAAAATATACTTAACAAAAGGTATGTCATCTCAACAATTTTCTTAATTCAGTGATGTTATAGTTTTCAAGTTATATAACCTGTCCCACTATTGTTCTCACAATTATTCTACCACCTGCACATAACTTCACTGCCCTTTAAACAAAAGTTCTGTTCCCTCCTTCTCAACCCCTGGTACAAACGGATATTGTTCAGAATCAATATACTTGCTTTTTTCATATGAGTAAGATCATGCAATATTTATTCTTATATGACTGATTTATTTCAATCATAGATTTATCTATGTTGTGCCATTTAATAAGACTTAATTTTTCTTCATAACATTTGTAACTAGCTAGCTAGCTAGATGATAGATAGATAGATAGATAGACAGATATACAGATAGATAGATAGACAGACAGATAGATAAAGGCTTACACTACCAACCCAAATATATGTGGTACAAATCTACCAGCTGCTAAACAGGGGAAAGATGGGAACTTTCAATGCATGTGATTTATAGCCTCTGAAAACCTGCTTAAGTGTCATCTATGTGATGATTCTAATTCAAGGGCATTTAACAGTAACTCTGTATCTATATAGTTTATACTTTATGAACTGATAAATATATATAGTTTTTCCTTCATAAAGTGATAAATATGTAAGCTATTTCTACCTTTCATCTATTGTGCAAATGATCATATACACTGATTTCTAGTTTCCTAAATTACATTTTAATGGTTAATTTATTTTTCCTTTCTCCTCTGCTTAATAAATTGAATAGTTTCTTAACCTAAAACTAATAATCTGAATATGGAAAAAATAAAGTAGGCCAAATAAAAGATGACATACTTTGATATTTTATAGACAGAAATCTAAAATCAAAGAAACTCCAAGAACAAGATAAAAGTGCATTAATATTTTCATTCTGTCATTTTAAGTTTGTAAACAATTTAAAAAAACCAGACATGCAAAAGTGCTAGAATGAGAAAATGAACATAATATCCCTAGCAATGCCTTATCTGATTTACCTACTTTTCAACAAATAGTAAAACTAAGGAATCTTATTTGATACACCTATTCAATCTGTATGTTTGGCAACTTGTTAGAGAAGCTGGATTCTATAAAGAAGAATGTGGAACCAGTGTCATCAATATCTTGCTTTATTCAGATGTCACAACTTAACTTGCTGAGAGCAAGGAGGACTTGAATCACTTGCTGAAGAAAATTGTAGATTACATTTATCAATATGGCTTATGTCTCAACATTAAGAAATTGAAAATTTCAGATATAAGTCCCTTATCAGATGTGTCATTGACAAATATTTGCCCCCCAATATGTGGGTTTCTTTCTTACTCTGTTGTTAAAGTTTTTTAATGTGTATAGGGATTTGATTCTTAGAAGGTCCCATTCATCCATTTTATTCTCTCCTGGTTGTAGGGGTTTCGTTCTGCTTGGGAGACAGTTAGTGCTGTGAATTAGGGCTTCTAGAGTTCTTCCTAGCATTTCTTTGATGAATCTTATAGCCTTTTGTTTAATTTCTAAGTCCCTGATCCAACTGATCCAGAATAAAGTGTAAGGTGAGTGTCTTCTTAGGTTTTCTGAAGATGGTTTTCCAACTATGCCGTTTGTTAAAGAGAAATTCCTTTCCTCACTTAATTGATTCCATTTCCTTGTCAAAGATCAGATGACCTTAGATGGATGAGCTGATTTCAAGATTCTCAATTCTGTTCCATTGATCTATGTGTCTGTTGCTGTACCAGTATCATACTGTCTTGACCACCACATTTGTGTGGTAGGATTTGAGATCAGGCAGTGTAATTCCACCTACTTTATTTCTCTTTTCCAGTAGTGTTTTGCTTATTTGACATCTCTTTCTGTGCCACCAAACAAAGTTGGAAACTGGCTTTTCCATCTCATAGAAGAATGAAATTGATATCTGTACTGGGATTGCATCAAACTTGTAGATTGCCTTTGGTAGAATTGTCATCTTCACAATATTGAGTCTTCTTATCCATAACCATGGTATATTTTTTCCATTTCTCTAAATCTCATTTTGATTCTTCTAGTAAAATATTAACAATTCAATTATAAAATGGCCCAGGATATGGGCTCAGGCACTTCACAAAGAGGACATTCAAATGGCAGACAGGGAGAAAAATGCAACAATGAATGAAGGGAAATCCAAAATTTCTGTAAATATTCAATAAAATTAATTTTAAAAAAGATATGTTCAAAATCCCTATCTATTAGAAAGAAGTAAATCAAAACAACTATTAAATACCATCTCACGCAGCAACAATAGCAAAATTCAATAGGGCAGCAAACAACAAATGCTGGCAGCTTTGTGGAGACATTGGGACATTTATTCACTGCTCGTAGGAATGTAAAATGATACAACCATTATGAAAGGTGTTCTGGCACTTTTTCATAAAGTAGGAAGTAGATATTCTATTTGACCCAGCAATTCCACTGCTATGAATATACTGTAAAGAAACCCAAGCTACCACCTAAAGAAATGTATACACACGCATGTTTTTTGCTGTGTTATTTACAATAGCAAGGAGATAGAACCAACTCATTCGACATCAACAAACTAATGGGTAAAAAAATTGTGGTATACTCACACATGAGTTATACACAGCACTTAAAAATAAGAAACTAATAAAATATTATACAACATGAGTGACTCTGGAGGACATTATGCTAAGTGAAATATCTCAGTTACAAAAGGACAAATACTGCATAACACTACTGATATAAAACAGAACTGGCATGGGGGTTTGGGGAAACTGAGAAAAGAGAGGATAAATAATGAACACTGAATTGGAACAGATGAAGAAAATAATTATTTAAAAGGAATTTATGATGAGGCATTATCAGTATGAGAATAGTCCAGAATAAGGGCTACATAGCAAAGTGGGCTGGGGGAGAGGAGGAAGGAGGAAATTATGCAACAATGAATAAATATTTAAAAAAATAAAGTGAACTGGGATGGGGTAGGGAGAAAAATGTGCATCAATGAATTAATGAAAGTCGAACTTTCCTGAAGAAAATCACAATATAAAAGAGGAGGGGAAAAAAGATACAAGGCCTGGCAACATTTTTTCTTTTGTTGAGTATAAGACTATCATGAGTCAGAATTGATAAACTCTTTCTGGATACATGGATATATGGAACTCCTTGTATGTTAAATAAAGGTAATGTTTTCTTCTTTAAGAAAAAAAAATCTCACCATTGGACCAATAGAAGATGGAGTAAGACTGAAGTTGTCAGCAATTTCATCTTGCCTGGATCCATAATCAAATTTTTGGTACCAACAATCAAGAAATCAAAAGACATACTGCACTGGGAAAATATTCAGTCAAGGATCACTCCAAGGAGCTCAGGAGCAACAATGTCAATTTAAAGACTATGCAACACTTGATTCAAACCATGGTCTTTTAAAATTACTTCCTATGAGTCTGAAAGTTGGACAGTAAATAAAGATGACATAAAAGAATCAATGTCTTTGAGTTGTACTGTTAGAGAATAATATTGAACATGCCATGGACTACAAAATAATAAATATGCTTTGGAGAAAGTGCAACCAGGGTGCTCCTTAGAAGCAGAAACTACATTGCATATATATTAGGTTATTAGAAGAAATCAGTCAGTGTTGGGTAGAGAACATCTTACTTGGAAAGGTGGAGAGTCAGAGAAGGGTAGAGAACATGAGAAAGATCGAGAGTATGTAATTTGTGGAGTGTGTGAGCAGGGTGGAGAGTCAGAGAAGGGGAGGAAGACCCTTAACAAGATGAACTTGCACAGTGATTGAAGTAATGTATTTGAGTATAGTAGGGGTAGTGAAGATAGCATAGAAGAGAGCAAAGTACAGATTCACTCATCATAGAATTTTTATGAGTCATAACCTATTAGACAGTACCTACCAACAAAATGTGTATTTAGAACTCTAAGAATAATGCCAATCAAATAATCTATTATTCGATTACTCAATGATTATCTATATGTTGTTGTTGTTGTTGTTTAATGCCGTCGAGTCGTAGATTACTCATAGCGACCCTATGAATGAGCAGCCTGAGCACTGTTCGTACATAGAGTTTCCGGAGGCAAGCCATTTCGGAAGTGGATGCTGCTCCTGCTTCCAGGCTTGTTTTAGTCGGGAAGCTCCAGCCAACACTGTCCACCATGGGTGCCCATTACCACGATTGGCACATCACTGTCACAGGCTTCAGCACCACAGCAACCACGAGTTACCTCTGTACAGCAACACACAGACCAGTGCTATACCACCTAGAAGAATGTTTGACATTCTATATAGCTATCATTTATTTTTAATAAACATAAAAGCATTTTCTTGATGATTGGAAAATAGAGTTAGCCTTCCAGTGCATTGGTTAAACAGCTCAGCTGATAATGTCAAAGTCGAATGTCAGCAATTCTGAATCCATCAGCTGCTTTCTGGGAGAAATATGTGACAGTCTATTTTCATATAAATTTCTTGTAGTGCCATTGAGTTGGAAGTGACCCATAGCTGACCCATCAGCAGATTTGCAGAGGCAGTGAAACAGATTATTCATCTTTCTTCTGTGAAACAGCCATTGGACTCAAACTGTCTGTGAATTGGTACCACAACTCCATACTGCTAGGCCCCCAGGGCTCCCTTGGAAAGCCAGCCTTGTCAATCCTGTAAAGTAGTAGTTCCATTCTGTCCTATAGGGCCAGCCTCTGTTAAAATAAACTGACTTGATGGTAGTGGGTTTGAGTTTTATTTATTGTGCTGTTTGAAAAATATTGAACATATTTCCAGAAGAAAATTCTTCTCGATATCCAGAAGAATGAACAAATCCATTCGGAAAAAGGGCAGACACAAAGTTCCTTAGAAGCAAGAAGGAACAAATTTTCCTAGTGTATACTGTACATGTTTTCATGAACAACCAGTTCTTGGAGATGCACATCATAGTAAAGTAGAGAAGAAACAGAAAAGAGGAAAAGTGTCAAAAAAGTGGATTGTCATAGTGTTACAGCAATGGTCTCTAATGCAACAGCAACCGAACTTGATGTTTCAGAACCTGATAGTGTCTCCTTCTGCTGTTTATGGGATCATTATGACTCAAAACCAACTCATCAAAAACTTACAGCAACAACACATTGTACACAAATATTCTTATATTTATGAAAGTAAAACCAGGTAATAACAAGGCAAATTAGTACTGTAAATAGGAAAGAAATTGCTAAAAATACGATGGCAACCCTGAGAACAGAAAGGTGCCTCAAATGACCTCCTTTTGTGAAGCAACAGTGAACCTAAACTCTTCTGAACCAATATTAGTAAATCCTAACACCCCAGAGGGAAAACTCACACAGCAAACAGATAATCAAAGAAGGTAGCAAGTAGTCATTATGCTAACCACATGCAGGGAAGATCCATATAGGAACATTTTGATTATTTATTTAGCATACCAGGTTTCACAATTTAGATTGAAAAGAACTAATAGAAACCTGCTGATCGCATGCATGCTACAGAATAGTGAAAATTTGTAGTTTGTGTTTCCTACTGAGCAAAAATAGGAAGTAAACTCAAGAAAATACAAACACAAGTAGTTCCTATAAAAGCCAAGTACAGAAAAAAGGACACTGATATAAATAATCTGCATGATTTACAATATTCTAGTTTGTAAGGGCCACAAGAAAATACTTAAAATATAAGATATAACTGTTATTTTTTTGGTTTTTTGCATTTTTATTTATTTGAGTGAGAGTTTACAAATCATGTAGGTTTTTCACTCATAGCTTAGTCCTTATTTTTAATAAAACAAATAATGATTGTAAATTTCTCATTTTTCCCTTTAGCTGATACTTCTTTGTAAATTCAATGACATATAAGATAGCTCAGATTATACTAAACTTCCCTTTTCAAACTACTTATTCTGAAAATGTTGTGAAGCTACTGCATAGGTGCCCCTCAGATAGATTGATAGATGGTAGGTAGGTAGGTAGGTAGGAAGGAGAAAGAAAGAAAGATAGATAGATAGATAGATAGATAGATAGATAGATAGATAGATAATAGAATCTGCTTTATTTCATGTCTGAAAAACTGATGTGAAAAGAATTTGTAGGATAATAATAAAGCATTTCCTTCAAACCATCTGAAGATGAAAAATTGATTCAAATGGATCTCTTACCTAAGATTTTTTTCTTTTCCATAGTTAAAGAGGCTCTATCAATGAAAATTTTAAACACTTGAAGAATTTTTAGCTGTTATTATCAGGATTTTTTTTACCAGATAATAATGAGTAACTAGTGTTTGCAAACTATTCTGGACTAAAACCTAAATGTTTTTTGAATTGTGACTTAGCTCATGTGATTTCTTTCCCTTTATTCAAAGCCATAGCCATATAATATGAAGGTCCTTTGCAACTTCCTCCTTATCTATTTCTTATCTGTAGAATTCTACCAGTCTTGGCTTAGGTCGTAAGACTTCAAACACACTGGTGCTATAACTTGTCCTCGGAAATGCTAGACTGTGTCCTATTTCAGGTCTTTATACTCTTAGTTACTAAGAAAACTCTTTCCCTAGAACTCAATTTAGCCAGTTTCTTGAGGTTTGAGTTTTATTTCAAACAATTTTCACATCTGAAGGAAACATCATTATAACCTGAATATATACAGAAAGACACTATCAGGTACACTTATCTGATGTAATTTCCCCCCAACCATAGACTGTATGATGCACTTTTAATGCAAAGATCAGCCTCATAAATCCAATCAATGGTCAATATGAGTCTGAATTGGTTCTATGGCAGTATTTTTTATTTTTTTTTGTTTTTGATTTTAAGTTATCATATGAATTTGTTGTTATTATTTGATATTGGAGGAAGATTGATCAACAACCTGTATTAGGCAGATGACACAACCCTGCTTGCTGGAACTGAGGAGGACCTGAAGTTCTTGCTGCATAAGGCCAACAGCTGCAGCCTTCAATATGGTGAAGCTCATCATCAAGAAAAAAAGATTCTTACTACTGGGCCAATTGGCAACATTATGATAGATGGTGAAGAGACTGAGATTGTTAACCACTTTAGTTTGCTTCATTCCACAATCAGCACTCTTGGTACCAGCATTCAGAAATCAAGAGATTAACTACATTGGGGATGTCTGCTGCGGGGACCGCTCCAGAGTACTGAAGAGCAACAATGTCTGTCCGGAGACTAAGGTGCACCTGAGCCAGGCCATAGTCTTCACAATTGCTTGCTATGCATCAGAGAGCTGGACAATGACTAGGGATGATAGAGAATGGATACCTTTGAGCTGTGGTGCTGGAGAAGAGTGTTGAGTATAACATGGACTGCCAGAAGAACAGATTCACCCTAGAGAGGGTGAAGCCAGGATGCTCCTTGGAGGCAAGGATTCTGAGGTTTCATCTGATATACTTTGGATATATTGCAAGGAGAGATTGGTCCTTGGAGAGGAACATCATGCTTGAAAGAGTGGAGGGACGGAGAAAGAAAGGAGGATCATCAATGATGAGATGGACTGATACAATGACTGGGTTAATGAAAGTAGGTATGTCAGAAACAGTAAAACTGGACAGGGTAGAGAAGGTTTCAGGGCTGTTGTGTTTAAGGTTGCTATGAGTCACAAGTGACTTGACAGCACATAACAACAACAGCAACTAGACTATAAACTCTATGAGGGTAGGCAACTGATCTTTTTTCTTCACAGCTCTATCTGCAATTGTACCTGGTAAAGAACATGTACCATATCTTTACACAGATCTTACTCGGGTCATATATTTTGTATATTGCACAGATTTCATGGTTTATTTTCAGAAGCACAATGTACCATTTTAAAAAAAAATACATTGCTGACATTCATTTTCTCTGTATAACGAGTTAAATGTAATGTTTTATTATGGATGCCTGTTGGTGTAAAGGTTTCATTCCCAGACTAACCTCAGATTTTTTAAAAAGGCACCTCATTGACAGAATTCCTTCCCTTATCTATAAACTTACTCTAAGACAGGAAGCAACCAATTTTTTCCACCTTAGAACAGTACTTGTCATAGGAGCCATCCAACCAGTAGATACAGAGATCTATACAGTCTAGGCCAGAGTGCAGTGGGCAATGCTGATATATCACAGGCACATGGCAGGCAGCAAGCCCCACAGTTACAGGAGGGTAGTTTGGTCCTTTTTTGAAAAGGCAAGTCAGACTGTTTGCCTGCTGACTCCTAGAGCTTGTGCACTGTGCACTGTGCACTAGCACCAGCATCATCATGTCATCAAGTTTCTCATTGGGCTGGCAGCATAAGACCCAGTAGGATGCAGGCAATGGTCTCTACTCATTAAGGAACCAGTCTGTGCTAGTACTGTGCAGCTTCATACACAGCTTCAGCCCTTTACTTGATGGTTTGAAGTCTCCAGAGTGTTGCACCTTAGAGTAGATAAATTACAAGGAACTCTAAGGATCTCAACTCTCAGAATTAGCTGTGAACTTCCCCAGAACTAGTACATGGTTCCAATTGTTTATTTTCTGATTACTGGAGTACTAAGTGAAGCTCTGGTGGCCAAGTGCAATGCATATTGTGCTGCTAACTTGAGTTCAATGGTTCAAATACATCAGGTGCTCTACTGAAGAAAGATGGATCATCTCCTCTAGTAAAGATTCACAGCCTTAGAAACTTGATGAAAGATTACTGAGTTGGAATCTTCTCAAAGATAGCGGGGTAAATAAAGACAAATTTCACTCCTGGAAATATTACAAGTACCAAGTGTATACAAGTATACTAGTGTATACTTGGAAGAAAGCAGAGAGTACTAAAGGAATGTCTATCTGTGCTTCATTGACTATGCAAAGGCTTTTGACTGTGTGGATCACAACAAGCTGTGGCTGACTGTAAGAAGAATGGGGCTCCCAGAACATTTGATTGTGCTTATGCAAAACCTATACTTGGACCAAGAGGCAGTTGTCCAGAGCAAGGAGACACTACATGGTTCAAAATCAAGAAGGGCTGCCATCAGGGATGTATGTATTCTGTCTCCATACCTTTTCAATCTGTATGCAGAACAGATCATCTGAGACTCTGGGCTGTATAAGAATGAATGTAGCATCAGCATTGGTGTAAGAGTCATCAACAACTTGCAATATGCAGATGACACAACCCTGCTTGATGAAACTGAGAAGGACCTGAAGTACTTGCTGAAGAAGGTCAAGGACTGCAGCCTTCAATACTGAGGCTCAACATCAAGAAAACAAAGATTCTCACCACTGGGCCAATTGGCAGCATCAGTATGGATGGTGAAGAGATTGAGATAGTTAACAGTTTTAGTTTGCTTGGCTCCACAGGCAACATTTTTGGTACCAGCAGCCAGGAAATCAAGAGATTAATTGCATTGGGAAAGTCGGCTGTCAGGGACGTCACAAGAGTACTGAAGAGCAATGACGTCTGGAGACTAAGGTTGGAGACTAAGGTGCGCCTGATCTGGGCTATCATCTTCACAATTGCTTGCTATGTATCAGAGAGCTGGACAGTGACTAGGGATGATAGAAAAAGATTTGATGCCTTTGAGCTGTGGTACTGGAGAAGAGTGTTGAATATATACCATGGACTTATAGGAGAACAAACAGTTTTGTTCTGGTGAGAGTGAAGCCGGAGTGTCCCTTGGAGTCAAGGATTCTGTAACTTCATCTGACATTCTTTGGGCATGTTACACGGAGGGACTGGTCCTTGGAGAGGGACATCATGTTTGAAAGAGTGGAGGGACAGCGTGGGAGAGTAAGACCCTTGATGAGATGGATCAATTCTATGATTGGGATGGTGGGAGTGAGTGTGTCAGAGATGGTGAGGTTGGCACAGCATAAAGCAGGGTTTAGGGCTCTTGTACATAGGGTTGCTATGAGTCCTAAGTGACTCGATGGCATCTAACAACAGCAGTGTATACCATGTGAAAGTTACGTGAGGAATTTTTAACATGATTTTGTCATTTCTGCTCACTGTACAAATATATGTATGTGTGGATGTTATTTCCATAGGCACTCTATGTGTAGTAAATAAAGTATTTATTAAAGAAATGGAAGTTATGGTGCCAAGCAGGAAATCTAGGGACAAACTAAGATATCCAAAGTTCAAATCCACAAGCTGCTCCCTAGAGAAGCTTAAGCAGTCTCCTCCCTTAAAGATGTACAGATTCAATACCTGATGGATGGTCCCTATAAGTCAGACTCAACTGAAAAGGCAGTGGATAAGGCTGCTGAGTATTACTACTCAACAAATACTTACGGGGATATAAATAATCACCTGGATCAATAAAGAAAAATCATGAATTAGGATTAAAAGAAAACTTTTGCCACACATGTAATTAAATAACCATTTAAAATAAATACTGGTAACACATCTGTAAGACATTAGTCAGTTCTATATATATTATAGTTTTCTTCATTTAAATCAAGTCTGCTATTGCTCACAGAATTGCATATCATTTTAAGGACATAATAACAATCCAATTTCTCCTTAATCAGTTTTATTTGCAAGTGTTGTTTTTTGTTAATGAAATAAAATGAATTTAATGAAGTATGCAATTCCTAACTAAGAGCTATGATTCTGAAATAAAAATTAGTGTTCTTCCCTCAAATATGTATTAGAGTATACCTAGTGTATGCCTATTAATTATATGTGAATAAAGCAGTAGATGTGCTTGATTGCTGGAATAATTTAAGTTGTACCCAAGTTGATTTGGCAAACACTTTAACATACATTGGTAATGATATATTTGTAAATTAAAATGTTTGCAATTTAGAACTACCAAATGGCCTCTGCATAGTAAATTCAAATGATATGATACTGTTTTTGTCATCAGTAATGTAGCTATTTGAAACTGGTAACTATCACTAAAATCTTCTGTATAATGTTAAAGACTAATTTTCAAAGATAAAGAATCTGTAGGTTGTTGTTTTTGCTGTTGTTGTTAGGTGTCATAGCTCCATATACCATAGCAGCCCTATGAAGAATGAACCTGAACCCTGTCCTGTCTGGTGCCATCATCATCATCTCTGGACATGAGTTCACTGTTTATTACTCTGCCAATTTATCTTGTTGAAGATCTTCCTCTCTTTCACTGACCCTCCACCTTTCTAAGAAAAGGTCCCTCCTAACAGTATGCTCAAAGAATGTAGGACATGATATGTGATGTTTTAGCATCCTTCCTTCTAAGGAGCATGCTGGTTACATTTTCTCTAATACAAATTTGTTCTTTGGGCAGTCTATGGGATAGTCAGTACTCTTTTCCATCAACACAATTCAAAGACATCAATTCTTTTGTCAGCCTAATTCATCGTCCAGCTTCCAGATGCTTAGCAAGTAAATGAAATTATCATTGCTTGAATCAGGTGTATCTTAGTCTTTAAACTGACATCATTGCTCTTTAGCATTTTGAAGAGAGTCTTGACAGCATATTTTTCCAATGTGATAGGCTTTTTGATTACTTGATTGCTAATACCAAGGGTATTGATTGTGTCCAAGTAAAATGGAACTGCTGATTATTCCAATCCTTATTCCATCAGTTACGATCTGAGGGCCCAGTATCAGGGGAGAAATACAAGATACTGGTGCCAGGCACAAAGCTGGATTTGCCAGCCATCAGGAGGTGATGCACTTGGAGGTGTGTCCATAGGATTTGAGGTCAGACAGATGTTCAATGAGAAGAGGGCAGGCACACTATGACAGAAAATTAACAGCACAAAGGCAGGGGGCTCAGATGCCACACCATCACAGCACCAACCAGTCCACACAGGACCAGGGCCCCAGAACCACTCACATGGTCCATGGGACACACATCACCTGCCATGTCCCTCCACAAAGGGAAGTTCAGCATATGGAATAGGACCTGGAACAGCCCCATCACCCACCAGTCACACAACTGGTTGGGTAATGGGAAATGACCACAGTGACGGTTCACGTGATGCAAGTATGACGAGAGGCACCACAAGAGGAAGGCAAGGGCATGCTAGATTAGTCCATCTTTAGGAGACACAGTGCACACAGTGGGTCACCATGAAGATGTATATGTGGCCTCATGGCTTAACTGTCAGAGCACCAGGGCAGCCCTGTGAGGCCTGGTATACTCCAGCGAGCTTTGACATTCCACAGCATGTGCCCCCAGCAGGGATCCAAAAGTAACCAGCATCCTTCTGCAAGTGTTGAAGGCCAGGAATCCAGGATGACAGGTCCATCTATTCGGTTCATCCAGTCCAAGTGCTAGCAACGGGATCCTCCAAGGGAGGCAGACTCAATGCTCAAGAGTCCACAGGAGCAGCATTAGCAGCAGGGAAACCACACAGGGAACAAGGGCCTAACGGGCACCTTGCTCCTACACCTCCACCATCATCAGGCACAGAACAGGATGACCTCACATTAGGCATATTCAACCCTGCATCATGTAACCTCACGGGCAAAACCTCTGATTCAAGTTCTGGTCTTTTCCATTAATTGCCATTACTTGCTATGCATCTGAGACCTGGGCAATGAACAAGGATGACAGAAGACAAAATGATGCCTTTGAGTTTTGGTGTTAGAGAACAGTGCTTAATAACCTACAGACTGCCAAAATAACATTGTTATGTCTTGGAAAAAGTTCAATCAGTGTCCTCCTTAGAGGAAAGGTTGGCAAAATTTCATGTCATAAATTTGACATGTTGCTTGGAAAGGCTATTCCTTGGAAAAAGAGGTGGAGGGTCAGAAAAAGAGACAAAGACTCCCCAACAAGGTGGATTAATACAGTGGCTCGAGTATGTCAGAGGTGATGGGGATGGCACAGGACAGACAGGGTTCAGAGTTATTGTTTACAGGATTGCAATGAGTCATATTCCACTCAAGGGTACTAACAATGAAAGTTATGGTGCAGATGGAGAGCTCTGCTCCCCTAGCAGTAAGAAGTTGTACTGCCAACATTAAAGTATGCAATTCAAATCTTCCAGATACTTCTTGGGAGAAAGATGGGCAATATTCTCCAGTGTGAAATAAAGCCTCTCAAAATCTTCTGGAGGGTCAACTATGAGCTAGTTCTGATTCATTGTCACACAATAACAACATCTGTCATCACTCTGCTAACCCGAAGTTTCTATCCTACCATGAGAGTTCAAATTCATCATCAGCCCTGTGAAAGAGGCACTCTCTTCCATGGGATTGAAATTTGCTGAAACACACTTCGTTGAAAAATGCTTCTGAAAACATATTGAAGGGTCCGCTATAAGTTGGTCCTAATTTGAAGGCAATAAGAGTATTTACACACAAACTGAGTGAATTTGATTCTAGACTTTTATACAGGCATCCCCATTATCCCTAAACAAATGCACAGTCAGGAGTACAAACTTTGTTTTACTCTTCAAAACAATATAGGAAACTTTCTGTGGCCATCTTTTTTCTGTTAGACTTTTCCAATGGTAGGTACCATATATAATGTAAAATCTTTGCTTATAAGTAATTTCAAAAGAAATATTTGGCATGGATCTTCATATTTTAGAAAAAACTATTATGCGTTTTCTGGTTGACTGCAATGTGATGAATTTCAATAGTTTGTCCACTGTTCCTCAAATGACTAAAGACTTTTCTGCACCATAAATGATCCTTTAATGAAACTTTAGCCACCTGTGAATTGCAATCGTAAAAACAATTTGAAACTGTTATCTATTATATTTTTGATAAGCTTATAATATATCAAGTTAACTAGATTTGACATTGTCTACCACATCTTCAAAAAAAGGTAGTTTAATCTAGAAATTGGATATCGATCCTTCTTTAAATACAGACTGATAATTTTTGTGTAGCTATAATATAGTTATATCACAGCACTCCTCTTAAATTCAGCTAAAATAAAACTCACCTTAACAGTTTTTAACAAAAATACAATTTTGATAATATCACACTATCACATATTATTATGATTTGTGAAAGGAAAAGACTAAAAATTATAAATTGATGAAACAATGTGTGTTACTGCCACTCTTTTTAAAAATGTGTGTCTATGAAACCTAGTAGAAATATTATTTTGGAATGTTAGAGTTATCAATTTTAAACCCACATTTTCTATGTTGTTTAAAAAAAATAAAAGCACTATTTCCTTGTTAACACCTTCTTTCACCAAAATTCTGGTGCTTAAAATTAATTCTGTTGTTACATATGATCAAATCTTCTGCAGCTTATAGTAACTCTGTGAACAGAGAACGCAGCATTGCCCTACCGAGTGCCACCCTCACAGTCTCTGAAATACGTGGGTCCATTGTTAAGTCACTGTGCCAATCCATTTGGTTGAGAGTCTTCATCTCCTTCACTAATCTTCCGCTTTCCAAGTATAATGTCCATCTCCAATGAGAAGGTTCCCCTAGCAAAATGTCTAAATTATGAGAGACAAAGTTTAACCTCTTCTTCCAAGGAACTTTCTGCATATGCTTTATTCAAGACAAATTGTATTCTTTTTGGTGGTCTGTGAGATATTCACGACTCTTGTTCAACATCAAAACTCAAAAGCATAATTCTTCTTCAGTCATCCTTACTCATTGTCCAACTCTCAGATGTACAACAATAAATTGAAAATACCATGGCTTGGATCAGGTGCAACTGATAAGGCTTCTTTAAACTAACATCATTGCTCTTCAGCACTTCCAAGAGGATTTTCCCAATGTGATACAGATTTTAATTCCTTGACTTCTGAGACTAAGGATGTTGATTGTGAATATAAGCAAGATGAAATTGCTGAAAATTAGAATCTTTTCTCCATCTATCATGATGTTTTCTATTGGCCTAGTGTCGAGTATTTTTGTTTTCTTGATGTTGAGATGTAAAATGTATTGAAGATGGAGGTCTTTTGATTTTCATTAAATTTTTATTGATAGCCTTTGAATCTAGTTTAGATATAATTTTTTTAAAGAAAAGTTTTAATAAGGTTGGCTTTTTTGTTTGTTTAGTTGGTACATTGGGGTTTTTTTAACTCTAACACTGAGGAGGAAGAAAAGACCAAGATGGATGTCAGATGAGACTCTGAATGTTGCATCAGAGCACTGAGAAACCAAAGCTAAAGGAAGAAATAAAGAAATCAAAGAGCTGAACAGAAAATTGGGAGCAGCTTGGGACAACAAAGCAAGATACTATAATAAAATGTGCAGAGAGCAGGAGTGAGAATATCAAAGAAATAAACTCACTCAGCATTTCTTAAGCTGAAGGAGTTGAAAAAAAATTCAAGCCATGAGTGGCAATACTTAAGGATGCTTTGAGTAGAATGTTAAATGATCCAAGAAGCATTAAAAGGAGATGGAAGAGTACACAGAATCACTGCATCAGAAGGAATTGGCTAACACAGAATAATTTCATGAAATTAACATATGAACAAGAGCCTGTGATGATGAAGGAGGAAGTTCAAGTTGCTCTGAAAGAACTGGCAAGAAACAAGGCTGCAGGAGTTGATGGCATACCAACTGACATATATCAACAAACAGATGCTGCCCTGGATGTACTCAATAAGTTGTACCAAGAAATCTGGAAGGAAGCCTGAGATCAATATTTGTTCTCATTCCAAAGAAATGTGACCAGAGTGTGGAAATTATTTAACAATATCATTATTACCACATGCAAGCAAGATTCTGCTGAAAATTATCCAAAAATTACTGGAGCAGCATGTCAACAGAGAACTGCCAGATGTGCAGGCTGGATTTAGAAGAGGTCGTGGTACTAGGGATATTATAGCTAATGTTAGATGAATCTTGGCAGAAAGAAGAGAGTACCAGATAAATGTCTATCTGTGCTTAATTGACTATGGAAACACTTTAACTGTGTGGATCAAAACAAGCTGTGGCAGACTCTGAGAGGAATGGGAATCCCAGAACATTTGATTGTGCTTATGTGAAACCTATACTTAGACCAAGAGGTGGTCGTCAGAACAGAGCAAGGAGACACTACATGGTTCAAAATCAAGAAGGAGGACCGCCAGGGATTAATTCTGTCTCTATACCTTTTCAATCTGTACGCACAACAGATCATCTGGGATGTTAGGCTATACAAGGAGGAATGTGGCATCAGGATTGGTGGAAGAGTTACCAACAATCTGCGTTATAAAGATGACACAACCCTGCTTGTTGAAACTGAGGAGGACCTGAAGCACTTGCTGCAGAAAGTCAAGGACTTCAGCCTACAATATGGAGTGAGGCTCAACATCAAGAAAACAAAGATTCTCACCACTGGGCCAATTGCCAGCATCAGTATGGATGGTGAAGAGATTGAGATTGAGATTGTTAACAGTTTTAGTTTGCTTGCCTCGTTTGTCAACACTCTTGGTACCAGCAGCCAGGAAATCAAGAGACAAATTGCACTGGGAAAGTCAGCTGTCAGGGATTTCTCAAGAGTACTACAAAACAGCAATGTCAGGCTGGAGACTAAAGTGCGCCTGTTCCTCGCTGTAGTCTTCGCAATTGGATATTATGCATCGGAAAGCTGGACAGTGACTAGGGATGAAAGAAAGAAAATTGATGCCTTCAAGCTGTTGTGCTGGAGAAGAGTTTTGAATATATCATGGACTGCAAGAACAAACAGGTTTGTCTTGGAGAGGGTGAAACCAGAATGCTCCTGGTAATTAAGTATTTTGAAGCTTCTGACATACTTTGGGCATGTTGCAATGAGATCCTTGGAGAGGGACATCACGTTTGGGAGAGTGGAGGGGTGGCACAGGAGAGGAAGACCCTCGATGAGATGGATTGATACTGTGATGAGGTGGTGGGAGTAAGTGTGTCATAGAGAGGTTGGCATAGGATATAGAGCAGCGTTTAGGGCACATAACAACAACAACAAATCCAAATTTAAAATAAATAATTATTAAAGATATCTCAGAAAAATATGTTAGACAATTTGTCAAAATAAAATTTGATAAATACCAGTCACTGTGAAGCATCCTAAAATGTTTATGCTCTAATACAGACTTTACACAGAAGTTATTCTAAATTTAATATAATTTTAATATCAGAATTAAACTACTTGTTAAGAGGTGAGCTGGAGAATTCTTTTGTTCTGTTCACACCCAACTCTCCAATTAACACTTTGTAAATGTTCTTAGCAATCCTTTCAGATATATCTTAACCATGTGTGCCTTAGTTACAGATCAGATTAAGACACCTTGCTTGTAGAAGAATTAATTTCTGAAATCTGGGGGTCCAAACAGCTTTGAACATACAGAAAACAATTACAGTGGAGAACATAAGATAACATATTTGAGGGGAAAAAAATCCATATTTTAATAAAATGATAAATAGAAAAACAAGTAGCAATTATAAACATGTTAATACATTTGCATGCTGTTGCTAGGTGCCATTGAGGAGAGTTTAACTCAGTCACCATATGAACAACAGATCTGAACCCGCTCTTATCCTGTGCTGTCTGGACAATCTCTAAGACACTCAACTTCATTGCTTTAGTCACTGTGTCCATCTACATGGTTGAGGGTCTTCTTCTCATTTGCCATCCCTCCACCTTTCCAAGCACGATATCTCTCTCTGAGAAATAATCTCTCCTAGCAATATGCATAAAGTATGTGAGATGAAGCTTCAATATCTTTGCAACCAAGGAGCACTCTGGCTGCACCTTCTCCAAAACACATTTGTTAGTTTGTTTTGCAGTCCGTGGGATCATCAACATTCTTCCCCAACACTGTGATTCAAAGGCTTCAATTCTTCTGTCATCCTTATTCAATTCATTATACAATTCTCAGATCCACAGCAAGGGATATTGTTGTTATTATGTATTGACGAATCTCTTGCATCTCATAGCACCCATATGTACAATAGCCCTAACACCAGCTCAATACTGTGCCAAACTTAATGAATCTGACACACCTACCCTCATTACCCCGTCACTGTATCAATCTATATGTTATCAATGATCTACCTCTCTTTCTTTGTTGCTCCAAGCTCAATGCATGCATGAAATTCCTCTCCAAGGACCAATCTCTCCTTGCAGCATCCCCAAAGTATGTCAGATGAAACTTCAGAATTCTTGCCTCCAAGAAGCAGCCTGGATTCACCCTCTAGGATAAAACTGTTCTGGTAGTTTGTGGTATGTCCAACACTATTCTCCAGCATCAAAGCTCAAAGGCATCAATTCTCTTTCTATAGAATTGTTTAGCAATTCTATAGTCATTGTTTAGCTCTCTGATGCATAGCAAGCAACTGTGAAGACTATTGCCTGGATCAGATGAACCTTAGTCTCCTGACTGAGGTCCCTGATAGCTGTCTTTCCCAATGCAATTCATCTTTTTTTTATTTCCTAGCTGCTGGTACCTAGAGTATTGATTGTGGAGCCAAGCAAATTAAAGTTATTAACAATCAATATCTCTTCACCATCTATCATAATGCTGCCAATTGCCCCAGTGGTAAAAATCTTAGTTTTCTTGATGTAGAGCTTCAATCCATATTGAAGGTTGCAATCCTTGGCCTTCTGCAGCAAGCACTTTAGGTCTTCCTCTGTTCCAACAAGCAGGGTTGTGTCATGAGCATAATGCAGATTGTTAATGAACCCTCCTCCAATCCTGATACCACATTCCTCCTCATATAGCCCTGCTTTCTTGTAGCAAGTGATAGAAACAAACAAACAAAAACAAACATGGCCTGAATCAGACACAACATAGTTCTCAAACAGACATCAGTGCTCCTAAATAAATTGGAAAGGTCTCTTGACTACAGACATTCCTAGAGCAATATTTCTCTTGATGTGTTGGCTGCTGGTATTAAGTGTTTTAATTGTGAATCTAAGTAAGATGAAGTCGTTGACAGCTTCAATCTTCTCTATCTATCATGATGTTGCCAATTGGTCCAGTGGTGAGATTTTTTTTATGTTGAGATACAATCCACTTTAAAGGCTGCAATGTTTAATCTTCCTCAGCAAGCACTTCAGGTAGTCTTCACTTTCAGCAGCAAGTCTGTATTATCTGCATTGTGCAAGCTTTTCTCCAAACCTGATGTCACATTCTTCTCCATAGCATCCAGCTTCTTGAGTAATTTGATCAGCATACATAGTAAGTAAGTACAGGAAAGGATACAACCTTGGCAGATAGATATCTTTTTTCATTTTAAACCACATAGAGTTTCCTTGCTTTGTTCGAATTCTTATAGCTGTTATGTGCCATCAAGTCCCCTGTAACGCATAGTGATCTTTCACACAATAGTTCTGAACCTTACCCTCTCCTACGCCAGTCTCACTGTTTTTGACACACCCCTATTTACTGGATAAAATAATTAGAAAGATAAATAAAACATTTCTATTTGTGGTTTGAGAAAAAATTGTGAATGAAGGGAAAACAGGAGTATAAAGTTTTCACAAAGTTTATTCCTTTTATAAAATTTAGTAACACACATAAATCTAATGAAAATATTTACAAACTCATTTTTTGTATATTTTTAAATATAAAAATTAAGTGTTGGTTATTTCAACTCCATTTTAACAACTTTGAAAAAAATCACTACTTTATTTCTTAAAATTTTAATTTTCAGATTATCTGAAAATTATTTAATTACAGAAGATTTATGCTATAAAATAAATACTTACAATAGTAAGTATTGTAATTTGAGCCAGCCACTATTTCAACAAGTAGTAACAATACTTAAGGGATCACTTGGAGAATTGTATGCTACATTTAGTTTTCTTTTAAAGTATTCTTTAATTATAGAAAACAATTCAGAGTACATTTTCTAGCATAAAGGCACTGGAGAGAAAATTTCTATGTGTGCCACATATTTAAGTGATATGTTTTCCATAATTTGTGGTATTTATTGATTCTTAAAATTCACAGCAATAATGACTTAAGAATCAGTGGTTGCCTTTGTCAAAGAGCTATTGTTTAAAGCAATGTGCCAAGATCTCAACCTGAAAATGTACACATTCTTCCAGTGACTAAGAGAATAAAAGAAGCTCCAATTGTTATTATAGTTACTGATAGCTTAAAATGCACTGAGACTTTATTATATTTGAAGATAGCACATTATAAATAATTATAAGCCTACAGAAATAGAAATTAATATTAATGTTAGCCTGAACAATATTGCTATTTTTTATAATAGTTTATTTACAAAATTTGAACACATTTTTTTCACATCAGATTCTTCCCATTTCCCTCACCCTCCCACCCATCAAATTGTGTGACCCCCATGATTAATTTTGCCCTCCCTGCACATTCTCGCCTCTCTGCTTTCACCCTTCCACCACCCCTCTTTGGATACTTATACTGATTCTACAATAATGGTTTTATACATTATTTGCCTTGTGGGACTTAGTTCATTCAGCATAATGCTATCCAGTCCCTCCTAAGTTATGTAACAATTTAAAAATTATTGCTCCTGCGTGCTGTATTCCATTACGTAAATGTACCATAATTTCTCAACACATTCAATAGTAATTGGACATATGGGCTGTCTCCATGTTCTGTAATGGACAGTAACATTGCTATGAACATTGGTGTATAAGTTTCTGTTTGTGCCTTATTTCTCATATTCTCAAGGTGTATTCCAAGTAGTGGAATAGCTGGGTCATGTGAAATTTCTATGTTCAGCTTTTTGAGGAAGTGCCGAACTGCCTTCCAGAATGGTTGTACCATTTTACAATTCCACCAAGAATGTATAAGAGTTTCTATATCACCACATGATCTCCAATATGTATTACTTGCTGTCCTGTTGAACTTCGCCACTGCTACTGGAGGAAGATGATATCCCATTGTGGCTTTGATTTGCATCTCTCTTATTGCCAGTGATTTGGAATATTTCTTCACGTATATGTTGGCTGTCCAAATATCTTCCTCTGTGAAAAGTCTTCCCATGTATTTTGCCCATTTTATAATTTGATTTTCACTCTTCCTTGTGGAGGCCCTGGAGTATTCTGTAAACTTTTGTTATGAGACTCTTGTCTGAGCTGGTATTGCTAAATGTGTGTTCCCAGCGTGTAGATTTTCTTTTCACCCTGTTGGAAAAAGTTTTTGATGCACACAGGGTTTAAACTTTAGAAGGTCCCTTTCATAAATTTTATCCTCTTCAGATTGTGCATTTCTGACTGTATTTGGCAATCTCTTTATATTATAGAGTAGACCTTCTAAATTTGATCCCAGTTTGTCTCTTATGAGCTTTATGATTTTGGGCTTTACTCCCAGATCTCTTATATCTTGAGTTAATTTTTGTGTATGGTATTAGATGTGGATCCTGTTTCAGCTTTCTACGCGTTGAAGTCCAGTTTTGCCAGCATGGTTTGTTAAAGAAGTCATCATTTTCCCATTTGAAAACTGTGATTTCCTTGTTAAATATCAACAGACCATAGATAGCTGGCTCTATGTCTGGGTTCTCAATTGAGTGGCATTGGTCTATGTGCCTGTCGTCATACCAGTACTATGTGTGGTTACTACCACTATGTAGTAGGTTTTGAGGTCAGGGAGTGCTATGCCTCCCACTTTAGATATCCACTTGTCACCACTTGTATTCAATATTGTATTGGAAATTCTTGCTAGGGCATACAATAAGAGAAGGAAATAAAACACATCCATATCAGCAAAGAGATGGTTAAACTGTCACTATATATTGATGACATGATTGTGTATACAGAGAACTCCAAACACTCAACAACAACAAAACAAACAAACAAAAAATGTTAGAGTTAGTTGTTGTTGTTGTTCAGTGCCATCGAGTTGTAGTCGACTCACAGCGACCCTATCAAGGAAAGTCCTCAACACTTGTGTGTCTTTCATTCTTTCTCCAGGTTCATAGGGTTTCCAGAGGCAAGCCTTTAAGGAAGTGGATGCCACTCTTGCTTCTAAGCTTGTTTTAATCAGCGAGCTCCACCAAACAAACAAATGTCAAAATGTGTTAGTTAGTAGATCAATTTAATAGAATGGCAGGATATAGGATCAATATCCAAAAGTCAGTGAGATTCCTTTACAGTAACAAAGAGAACTCAGAGAAGGAAATCAAGAAAGCAACACTATTTACAATTGCCAACCACAAATTGAGATACTTGGGAGTGAACTGAACTGGAGATACAAAAGACTTATACAAAAAAACAAATGAACAAAAAAAAAACCCAAAAAAACAAAACAACAAAAAACCTCTAGAACATTTTTGAAAGACATAATAAAAGACCTAATTAAACGGAAAAATGTTCTCTGTTCACGGATAGAAAGACTCAATATAATGAAAACGACAGTCCTACCAAAAGCAATCCACATGTTCAATGCAATCCCAATCCAGATATCAAATTCCTTTTTAAAGGAGATTGAAAGAGAAATTGTCAAATTTATTTAGAGATGCAAGAGACCCTGAATAAATAAAACACCTCTGAGAAACAACAACAAAAATTTTAAACCCTGAAGTTTTATTTACTAAAGGTTCATTCACAAGTAGGACCAGACAGACTTTTAAATACAAAGGCATGCCCACCAGCTCCATTCTGCCAGCAAAAGAGGCTCCCACCCAAGGTGACTGTAAATGAGATCAGATAAAGTAAATCAGCTTACACTTGATTGCTAAAACAATTAGACACACCCAAACAGTTTACCCCTGCCTTTCAAGTAAGTCACAAATATCCACCAGCTGTCAGAAACTGTCAACAGCTTCATCTTGCTTGGATTCACAATTAACAGCCTTGGAAGGAGCAGTCAGGAAATAAAGAGACACAGGAACAGTCAGGAAATAAGGAGATGCATTACACTGGGAAAATCTGCAGTTAGATACCTTTCCAAATTTTTGAGGAGTAGTCATGTCAGTTTGAAGACTAAGGTGTGTTTAATTTAGGCCATAGTCTTTCCAATTACTATCTAGATCTGAGATCTGGGCAATAAATAAAGTTGACAGAAAAACTGATCTTCCATGGACAGTCAAGATAATAGATATGTTTGGGAGAGGGTGCAGCTGTAGTGTTCTTTGAAGGCAAGAAAGATGAAGCTTCATCTCACATAGTTTGGACATGTTACTACAAAATGCTATTCCATGGAGAACAACATGATGTTGGGAAAGATGGAGGATATGAAGGAGAGGAAGACCCTCAAACAGGCAGATTGACGTAGTGACAGCTATAATGGGCTCTTGTGTGTCAGAAAGTGTGAGTATGATTCAGAGCAGGACTAGATGCAGATCTTTTATTTTAGGTGCAGATCTTTTGTTCACAGGGCCACTGTGAGTTTTACTTGACTCAATGGTTGTTGTTGTTTTTTGTTATGTGCCTTCGAGTCATTTGCAACTCATAGTGACTCTACGTACAACAGCACTAAACCCTGCTCTATCCTGTGCCAATCACACTGCCTCTGACACACCCATCTCGAGTACCCCAGTCACTGAATCAATCCATCTCATAGAGGGTCTTCC
>NW_006399783.1:41672-43202 GCF_000299155.1 Elephantulus edwardii | reverse complement strand
AAAAATACATTATTTACTTAAATGTAGTTTATGTGAACCTTTTCTGGGCAAGATTTGCCAATAAATAAGTAGTAGAGAAAGGATTTTAAATACCTCATAGGAATAAGAGGACAGCAATGAGAAGTTAGGCTTAGCTTATCTGATATTATAAAGCTTGCAATCTAAATTAGCTACTCTTTGAAATAATTTTTTCTAACCTTCATGCTATTTTGAAGCCATTTGTAAACTTTCAGGTTCGTAACAAAGGTTAACAGAATTACACATTTCTGATTCTCTTAAATAGCTAGCAAAAGCAAATAATGACCAAACAACAAACCTCAGTTGCTTTTGAAAAATGTTAATACTTTCTTCACCTTATAATAATACCGTGTGTGTGTGTGTGTGTGTGTGTGTGTGTGTGTGAGTGTGTGTGTGTGTGTAGTACCACTGAGTTGGAACTGACCCATAGATGACCCTTCAGCATGTTTTCAGAGGTGGTTAATCACTTGGAAGGAGATTTCTCATCCTTCTCCTGCCTCGAACCAAGTACCTTTGGGATTTCGGCACAGCTGTCAAAGTATCAGTGTACCATATGAAGATAAATGTAGCATCTGGACTCGAGAGTCAACAACTTGTGATATAATGTTAACACACCACACTTATGGAAAGTGAACAATAAGCACTTACTCTAAGACTATTGTAACCTTCAACATCAAGAAAACAAAAATCCTCACTACTGAATCAGTCAGAACATCATCATAAATGGAGAAAAGATGTAAGTTGCAAAGAATTTCATTTTCCATAGATCACAATCAATACCCATGTATTGATTAAGAAGTAGTAAAGAAATCAACTGATGTACTTTACTGGGTGATTATGATTTAAATGTTGTTAGGTGTCGATGAATCAAGTACAAACCTATGAAAAACAGATCTTTACCCTGCCCTATCATTTGCCATCCTCATCATCTCTGACATACTTGAGCCCATTGCTGCAGTCACTGTATCAATCCAACTTAGAGTGTCTTTTGCTAACCCTCCACCTTTAGAAGAATAATGTACCTTTCGAGTTAATGACCCCTTCAAATAACATACCCAAATTATGTTAGACGAATCTTCACTATCTGTTTCTAAGGAACATTCCGATTACATTTTCTACAAAGCAAATCTGTCTGGGTTTTTTGGTAGTCCATAGGATATTCAATACAATTCTGCAACATCACTGCTCAGAGGCATCAATTCTCTATTACCTTTATTCATTATCCAGCTCTAAGATACCAAAAAAGAGATGGAAAATAACATTGCCAGAAGCAAGTGTACATGCTGAAGATCAAGGAAATTACTTTATAGATTGAGATGCGTATAACCAAACTAAATATTTTTTAATTGCCTCATATGCATATAAAAATTGTATAATTAGTAAAAAGCATCAAAGAAAAAGGTCTGTATTTGCTGTAACACTGGAAATATGACAGATTATACCATGAAGTTCTGTAGTTTCCACACTCAGTTGGGTCACCCTTCTTTGGGATGGGAACAAATATAGATCTCT
>NW_006399783.1:37757-40534 GCF_000299155.1 Elephantulus edwardii | reverse complement strand
TTTGAGCTGTGGTGCTGGAGAAGAGTACTGAATGTACCATGGACTGCCAAGAAAACAAATAGATTCATCCTAGAGAGGGTTAAACCAGGCTGCTCCTTGGAGGCAAGGATTCTGTGGCCTCGCCTGACATACTTGGGACATGTTGTAAGGAGAGACAGGTCTTTGGAGAGGGACATCGTGCTGGGCAGAGTGGAGGGACAGTGCAGGAGGGGAAGACCCTCTACGAAGTGGATTGATTCAGTGACTGGGGTAATCAGGATGGATGTGTCAGAGGCAGTGTGACTGGCACAGGATAGAGCAGGGTTTAGGACTGTTGTACACAGGGTTGCTATGAGTCGCAAACGACTCAACCGCACGTAACAACAACAATAACATACCATGAAGTGGCAAAGAACAACAAATCTGTCTTAATATATGTCAAGACAGAGTGAACCTTAGGGTTAAGATGGTGACAAATTTCATATACTATGATCAAGAGGACAACATGCTTGGAAAAATGGAGTTTAAGCAAGGAAGTCCCTTATGTGAAGGATTGTGACAGGGATGGCAACAGGTAGATTAAGTGCAACAGAGTTGGTACAGATAGTGCAGAATTAGGGTCACTGTGAGCTGGAGCCTACACAACAGCAAATATGAATAACACACAAACATACACACATCCCTGTAGGCTTACAGCATTCTTTACTCATTGCTTTCTTTCAAAATTATTCATGTTTTTCTTTCTTTTTCCCCTTCTTCCTTTCATTGAAATTGTGATTAAAAACCAGAATGGGGTTCCCTTTGCCCCAATAATTAAAAATTTTAGAGACCTTGAAATAGGATAGAAATCATAATTATATACTCTAATATATTTCCGGTGTGCTATAGCTGAGTAGAGAATAGATTAGCTGGAGCAAAATATTAAAGAAGTACCAGGTTAATTGTCTTGATCTTCAAGACCAATAGAGACACTAGAGGAAATGAAGTAGATGCATATGTATCTTATGGAGGTTTTAGACCATTATTGTTCCTAATAGAGGGAGCTCTGGAGGCTTGTGGATACGTAGTTGCACTGATAACCCAGAGGAATATGGTTTAAAATTTACTAACTTTTCTATGGGAGCAAGAGTGTCAATCTCCATCTCCTCCTGTGAGAGTCACACTACCTCTGGGAACCACTGTAGAATGATCTATGAGTTGGTTCTTACTTGAAGGCATATAACAGTATAATTGTCACTGACTATATCAGAAGAGAAGAGACATAAGACTGAAAACAGAAGTGAAAAAAAATGCTTTTGAAGACCAAGATGATTTTAAGACTGGAAAGATCATGATGAGTTCAATACATCAAAAAATAGGGCACGGGAAAATTTTTTTTTCAAGGCACGGGAAAATTTTGATCTTTCCACTTTTAAGATTGTGTGCATATGCACAACAAATAGGTGTATTTATTGCATATATAAGTGGATAGTGAGACAGGATATTCCCAACTGGTCTGAAATATTGCAAGTAAAATAAAACATAAAAGTTTAAAGGGATTTCATGTATTTGTATATGTGTAGGGTCAAACATGCTTTGGGCATGTGGCCAAGAGTGGTTGTTCCTTGGAGAAGGACATCATGCTCAGAAGAGTGAAGGGACAGCACAGGTAAGGAAGACACCAGTTGAGATGGATTTATATAGTAATTAGGGCAATGGGGGTAGGTTTGACTGAGTCAGTGAGACTGGCTCAGGACAGGGAGGCTTCAGAGCTATTATACATAGGGTTGTTATAAGTCACAAGCAACTTGATGGCACATAACAACAACAGGGGTGGGTGAGAAAAATAAACACACAGAAGAACAGAGGGACAGAGAAAGAGAGGGGGGAAAAAAGTTGAACATTGTCTTGATGAGTACCAATATAGCAGTTATCAACCCGAAATTTCAGTGGTAAGTTCAGAAGTTACCAGATAAAGAATTCACACATAAGCAGGTGGAGAGTTTTTGTGGCAGCTCTTGATTTCATAGTATACTTTCATTTATATGTTTCTTTTATACCTCGAGTTGTGATAGAAAATGAATGAAATATACACTAATTTATACATATATTCTCACAGGCTCACCTTGCTGTATATAGAAGTTACAGTTTGTAATAAAATTGACATCTGTAAAGTCATGGAGAGTTTTCTCTTTCTAACCGAATTTATATGCATAGAGTTGATATTTCAGATGTTATTTTTCTGGTGAGACAGTCTTTTGGGTCTTCAACTTCTGGGAATAAAAAGAGTGTGATGTTGATAGAATTTAAAATGTTGTTTGAAGAGGCATGCAAAAGTGGATCTCTCTTATTATCTTCAGAAAAATTGTGAAAAATAGCAATCTTATGTCAATTATATTAAATATACTTATTTTTCAGTTTTCAGCACAAGCTTTTGAAATTTTAACAAGCTTTATATGTAAATGATAAGTTACCATGATAAGATTTTTAATAGCACCAACAAATCAGAAAAAGATAATTACCATCTTACACTGTCAACCAGCCTGGGAAATTTAAAAAATATGCAGTTGGGTTTAGTTATTTGGTAGTTGTAAATTTAGAAAATATTCAAATACAAATTATTTATGAATACAAATCAATGATAATGATTCAAGAAGAAAGATTATTGTCTCCATTACTGTGTTATACATATGTATATTAAAATCTATATTCAGTTATAGAAACTATGACTTAAATACATTTCCCAAGGAAAGGGCAATGAACTCAATGAAACCTAATAAGAAATGCATGTTGTTGTTGTTGTTATGTGCCTTCGAGTC
>NW_006399783.1:30382-36142 GCF_000299155.1 Elephantulus edwardii | reverse complement strand
CAGTTCCTTGAACTTAAGATATGCTGAGCAAGTTCGGCCCTTTTGATTTTCTGACTCCAACTCCTTGCACATTTCATTGTAATATTTTGCTTTGTCATACCTGCTGCCTTTTGAAATCTTCTATTCAACTCTTTAGTATCTTGAATTCTTCCCTGTGCTTCCCTATGCAAGAAATGCATCGACAAGGTAAAACCAGGGTTTAAAGAGATTATAGATTACCAAATTTGAAACAAGCTATATAGGCTTCATAACAGTATTTACACAAAAATCTTTAATCTCTTCTTGGTCTCCATAATAACAACCATCTATATTTATGTAGTCTTTTTCACCTTAAAATAAATGAACAAATAAGCCATATCCATGAGCCAAGATGAGCTAAATATTAGGAAAACCTTAAAAAAACTATAAATAATAGTTTTCCTGGAATTTTCAAATTCTTAAATTTTCTGGAATTCTAGGTCTACAATTCCATCTTTTAACTTAAATAAAAGTTATATTCATTCAACAAATATAAGTTGGTTACCTCACCTAGGACACACTTATCTACACAATGTCTACGTAGGAGACGACAATCAAAATTAGTGCTCTGTGCAAAGATTCTAATAAGTACTGACAACAACAAATAATAAAATAGACAAATTTTCGTCTAAGGATAAATGTTAGAATTAAACTTGTGGAGCCTATGTGCATGTATATGTGTGTACAATGCATGTACCAGGACAAGTAGTAGCCAGCCAGCCATATAAAACTGAAGGATAAAGGAATCAATGCTCATGGATTAAATCCTCACTGCTTTTGAGTGGATTTGAACTCATAGTAACTTTTCCATTAGCATACCAACATATTACACATTACACCACTAAAAATGCTTATAGAGAAAATCAATACTTGAATTCGCTGGCCTCAAGTTGCCTTTGACTCATAGAAATTCATCAGATTTATGGTGCTATAAAGCTTAATGAGAAGAAACTGTTCATCTTTCTCTCTTGGAACAACAGATGATTCTGAAACACAAGAGATACTTGGACTTTTAGCTGGCAGCACAACTCCCTAATTACTACACAAACAGTTGTAATTGTTATTGTTGTGTGCCATTGAATTGATGCGTATCTGTCCCTTCAATACTTTTTCAGAAGCAGTAAATAGCATGGAAGAAGACTGTCCATCCTTCTACCACCACCAGTTTTTGTTAGGTACCATTCAGTAGAGTACAAATCATATAACTCTATGAATAACAGGTCATAACATGTTCTATCCTGGGCTATTCACACAATATCTGACATAGTCAAGCTGATTGTTGTACTCTTCAAATCAATCAATCTGGTTAAGAGGGTTTTGGGTTTTTTTTCCACTTCCAATAAAACTCTACCTTTCAAAGCATGATATTTTTCTCCCAACAACACTCTCAAAGTGTGTGAGATGAGGTTTTATCACCTGTCTCCAAGGAGCGTTCTGGCTGTGCCTCTTCCAAGATGTCTCTGTCTTTTGTTTTAGCAGTCCAAGGAATATTGGTTGTTATTATTCTCCAACACCATAGCACTAAGGTATCAACTCTTTTTCTTTCACCCTTATTCAATGTTCAGATCTCAGATGCATAATAAGTGATTGGGAGGTAAAAAACCAAATAAACAAAAACCCAACAAAAACCTATGGCCTGAATAAGGGTTACCTTAGTTACTCAAACTGACATCATTGTGTCTCAATAATATTGAGAGGTCTCTGACTTCAGACTTCTCCAGTTAAATTTGTCCCCTGATCTCCTGACTGCTGGTACCAAGGGTGCTGATGGTGGAACAAGTAAGATGAAGTGGCCGACAGTTTCAATCTTTAATCCATCTACCATGATGTTGCATATTGGTGCAGTGGCAAGAATTTTTGTTTCCTTGACATTGAGATGTAATTCATATTAGAGCCTATAGTCTTTATTTGCAGGAGTACTTTAATTCCTCCTCACTTTGAGCAATCAAGTTTGTGTCCTTACATAACTTAAGTTGTTGATTAATTTTCTGTGATCCTGATGCATACCCTTCTTCATAGAGACCAGCTTTTCAAATAACTCAAGCAACATACAAATTGAATAGCTATGGAGAAAGGATACAACCCTGACACACCTCTTTCTTAGTTTTAAACCATGTACTAATGACTGGAACAAGGAATGTAGGAGGCATGAATGTAAGAAAACTGAACATCATTAAGAAAGAAAAGGGATGCATAAATATTGACATTATATATTTCTGAAATGAGATAGGTTGGCGTGGGACAATTTGAATCAATCATATGATCTATTTTGCTAGAGATGAAAAAGTGAGAAAAAAATGTGGTCACTTTCATAGTTAAAAAGGTCATTTTTAGATCTATCTTGAAATACTATGTTGGGAGTGACGAGATAATATCCACACACATACAAGAAAGATCTGTTAACATCACTATCATTCAAATTTGTGCCCCAACAGCCAGAGCCAAAGAGGATGAAACATGATTTTTACCAACTTCTGAAGTCAGAAATTGATTAAAATTGCAAATAAGATGCATTAATAATAATGGGTGACTGGAATGCCAAAGTTGGAAACCAGAAAGAAGGATCAGTAGTTGGAAAATAAAGACTTGGTAGCAGAAATGAGTCTGAGGATAGAATGGTACAATTCTGTGCAATGAATGATTTATTCATAACAAATCCATTTATAAGAAACAAACACATACTGTACACATGGATTTCACTTGATGGCATGCACAGGAATCAGACTAGAAGGAATTGTTGGAGAAGTTCAGTATCAGAAGTGAAAACGAGATCAGGTGCCGAATTTGTAATAGACCATCAACTGTTCATACACAAGTTCAAATTAAAGCTACTAAAGATCAAATCTAATCCACAAGAATTGAAATTTGAACTTGAGGTTATCCCACCTGAATTTAAAAATCAACATGAGAACAGGTTTGAGGTCTTGAACACTAATGAATGAAGACTAGATTAGCTATGGGAAGATATCAAGAGTATCATCCATGAAGAATGCAAAAGGTCATTACAAAGACAGAGAAGAAGAAGGAAAGACCAAAATAGATGTCAGAAGAGACTCTGAATGTTGCTCTAGAGCACCGAGAAGCCAAAGCAAAGGGGGAAAAAAATCAAGAAGGGGCCGAATAAAATATTTCAAATGGCACCATGGGAAGACAAAGCAAAGTATTATAATGATATGTGTAGAGTACTAGAATCCGGAAATCAAGCAGGCCATAATCACTTAGCATTTCTTAAGCTGAAGGAACTACAGAACAAATTCAAGCACCAAATTGCGATATTTAAGAATGTTATGAGTGGAATATTTAATGATCCAGGAAGTATTAAAAGAAGATGGAAGGAGTATACAGAGTCACTGTACCAAAAAGAATTGGCTGACACAGATGAATTTCAAGAAACAACATATGATCAAGAGGAAATGGTGATGAAAGAGGAAGTTCAGGCTGCTCTGAAGGCGTTAGCAAAAAATAAAGGCCCAGGAATTGATAGAATACTAATTCACATATTTTAACAAACAGATGCTGCTGTGGACATGCTCACCAGGTTGTGCCAAGAAATCTGGAGGACAAGTACCTGGCCAACTAGCTGGAAGAGATTCATATGTATTCCCATTCCTAAAAAAGGTAACTCAACAGAGTGTGGAAATTATCATACAATATCATTCATATCAAACACAAGTAAAATGCTGCTGAAGATTATCTAGAAATGACTGGAAAAGTACATTTACATAGAACTACCAGAAATGCAAGCTGGGTTTAGAAGAGGCCATGGCACTAGAGACATTATCACCAATGTCAAAAGGATCTTGGCAAAAAGGAAAGAATACCAGAATGGACTATATCTGTGTTTTATTGACTATGCAAAGACATTTAACTGTGTAGATTACAAAAACATTGTGGTTAACTTTGAGGAGAATGGGAATCCCAGAACACTTATGAGAAACCTCTACTTGGACCATGACACAGTCCTCAGAACAGAGTGGGGAAACAGTACATGATTGAAAATCAGGATGGTGGTGTGTCAGGATGTGTCCTGTCTCCATACCTTTTCAATCTAGATGCAGAACAGGGTATTCGGGAGGTTAGGCCTTATGAGGAATTTGACAGTGAGATTGGAGGAAGACTCATCAACAATTTCCATTATGCAGATGACACAATCTTGCTTGCCAAAACTGAGGAGGACCTGAAGCACTTGCTGCAGAAGATCAAGGACTGTAGTCTTCAATGTGGTTTCAAGCTCCACATCAAGAAGACAAAGATTATCACCACTGGGCCAATTGGAGGCACCATGATGGATGGAGAAGAGATTGAGGTTGCTAACAGTTACATATTGCTAGGCTCCACAATCAATGTTTTTGGCACCATCAGTCAAGAACAAAAAAAGTGAATTGCATTAGGTAAATTTGCTGTCAGGGACCTTTCTGAAGTACTGAGAAGCAATTCTATCAGTCTAGTGACGAAGGTCTCCTGATCCAGGCCAATTACTTGCTAGGGATAAGAAGCTGGATAGTAACTAAGGAGGATAGCATAAGAATTGATGCCTTTGAGTTGTAGTGCTGGAAAGTAGTCTTGAACATACCATGGACTGCCAAGAAAACAAGTCTGTCTTGGAGAGGGTGAAATCAAGTTTCTTCATGGAGGCTAGAATTTTTAAGTTCCTTCTCACATATTTTGGGCATGTGGCCAGGAGGGACTGATCCTTGGAGAAGGACATTATGCTCAGAACGGTGCAGGGACAACACAGGAGAGGATGAAATGGATCGATACAGTAACTAAGGCAATGGGGGTAGGGGTATCAGAATCAGTGAGACTGGCTCAAGACAGGGCAGGCTTCAGAACTAATGTAATTAGGGTCGCTATGAGTTGGAGGTAACTTGGTAGCATATAACAAGAAAAGCTGTTCAGAAAACAGCTTCTTGGTCTAGATATACATTTTAAATGAGCACAATTAAATGTTTTAGGATTCCAATTCTCAATATAGCTGTATGTTCCACTTAGTGAAATGCCTGTTGTCCACATAGTCAAATGCATTTGCATAGTCAATAAAGCACAAACAGAAATTTTTCTGGCAGGATCTACCTGAGATAGGCAATGATACCCTTGGTGCCTTGTCCTCTTTTAAATACAGTTTGAATTTCTGGTATTTCCCTATGTGTTATTCTAGCTATTTTCAATAATCTTCAGCAATATTTTGTTTAAAAGTTGGCATTTTATCTTCTCACTTTGAGCTTAAAAACTAAGAGTTTGTAGAGTAACTGGAAAAGGTCATCTTAGACTAGAGCTATGTATAGATAACTCTCTGGGCTTTGTATTGTATTGTCTCAATTATGTGAATTAACCAGAAATACCCATAAACGAAGCTAAGCAAAGAAAAATCTCAATGGCTAGAGCATTCAAGAACTTCAAAGAACCTTCAGTTTTCTTTTTCCTATGCATTATACCTTACCTTGACCCACTGCACACTTCTACATTTAGTTGTTGTTGTTGTTAAGTGTCATCGAGTGACTCATAGCAATCCTATGAACGGAAGTCCTGGACACCTGTATAACTTTCATCCTTATTCCAGGTTCATAGGGTTTCCAGAGGCAAGCTATTATGGAATTGGATGCCACTCCTGCTTCCAAGCTTGTTTTAGTCAGGGAGCACCACCAAACACTGTCCACCATGGGTAACCATTCTAGCATTTGATTCATCAGTGTCACAGTGTTTGGCTTCACAGCAACCACAAGTTATCTCCGTACAGCAAGT
>NW_006399783.1:27794-29347 GCF_000299155.1 Elephantulus edwardii | reverse complement strand
TTCCACATATAAATTGAAAAGGTACAAAAAATTATTCATGTGTGTGATTGTATACAAATACAAATAAAAATAGTACAAGATATATAACTACTAGGGAATATGTCACAGAATGGTTTTTATTATGAAAGTTTAAGTATTTTTTAAAGGAGAGATCTACAATGAGAGATAAAGGGAAGAACACAGGATTTAAAAAGAAAGAAATGAAAACCTAGAAATAATAAATAATTTGAGCAGATACAAACAACCAGTTTGAAACAGCAGCTTTTTGCAAATTGACAGGTTATTCCTGCCAAATCCTACGGCTTTCGGTTAAAAGCTTCTTCCCGAAGTTCTCTTTTCGCTTCAAACACTGCATACTTGTCTGGATTCTTTGTTCTTTTCAAATCACACATCTCATCTCTCATACTTTATGCTTTATTTTATTCACAAGTGCTTTCTATTTTTCTAGCTTTTCTTCAATCCGTTAGATATCAATTCTTTCTTACATTGGAAATGATTTATCAGAGATCAGTAACAGAGGCAGATTCTTCCAATGTAGTTTCTAATGTTTCCATGTAGAAATAATATTCCATCTACTTTAAGTGATAGATCATCCCTACATCAACTGACTGACATAAATACTAACAGTGTAATCTGTGTCAAGTTGAATGAACTAAATCTAGAGTCTTGGTAGTTGTTTTTTACCATCGAGTTGGAACCGACCCATAGCTGATCCTCTGGCAGGTTTTCAGAGGCAGTTAGTTAATCACACAGGAGGAGATTGTCCATCCTTCTTCCATGGAGCAATTGGTGGCCTTGAACTGCATGCATTCAAGATTGCAGCACAGCTTCTTGTCACTAGGCCACCAGAGCTCCCTAGAGTCTTGGTACCATAGTGTATAATGTATCTAGCTTAAACTGAAAGGTCAACAGTCTGAATCCATCAACCTCTCTAGAGAAGATTGATTGTCTCCATCTATAAAGATTCAAAACTGCTCTGTTATTTGTTCTATTCCTAGAGTTTCTTGTAAATATAAACTGAAAGAAAATAAGTTCTATTTTAAAAAATAAAATAAATAAAGATAGCCAGTAGTTTCAAGGACTGACAATTTGTCAAAGAGATTTCTGAGTCATGTCAAAAGTTGTAAAAGTTCTCCAGGTTCTGTTGGAACGCAAATTCTCCATGATTTCAGGATTAAGTTTGATGTGTGCTTTTCATCTCTCTGATAAATGCATCTATATTCTTTTAATTGTGAGATGTAATGAAATGTCACATTATATCTGAAGAAAGCATTTCATTTTGTCACAAAGTTCCTGATGGCTATCTAGTTCATACCTCTACATCAAGCATCAGCAAACAATAGTCAATCCGTTCAGATGGGTACAAAATGAGTTGTTTACTAAAACAAGAGAGCCTCTCTCTTAGGGCTAGGGATTTTGAGTATTTCTTCATGTGTTTGTTAGCCATCTGAATGTCGTCTTCGGTGAAATGCCTGTTCATATCCTGTGCCCATTTTTCTATTGGATTATTTACCTTTATCTTGTTGTGGTGCTCAAGTATTTCATAAATTCTG
>NW_006399783.1:19088-26399 GCF_000299155.1 Elephantulus edwardii | reverse complement strand
AAAAAAAAAGAGAGCCATTGAAAGAATTTTCCTATTTGTCCAGGACCAAACCAAGTCACACACATTATTAAGTTTTATTCTAAGCCTATGTTTAAGAAGAAGTGAATCATCAGTTTCTGATTTCCCTTATTGCTTTATGCTATGTGTCTACCATCTATCTCTTTCTTTGGAGAAACTTTGTTGAATCACTATGTCTTCATACAAACCAGTCAATCTGAGCATATGATGAATAAAATCTATATTCAGTCTTGCATTCAAATTCTATCTGCATTAAAACCAATTTTTCAAATTATCAAAACAAAACCAAATCCATTACATTTAAGTTTATTTTGACTCACAGTGAACTTATAAACTAGAACTGCTATATAGTTTCAAGACTATAATCTTTATGAAATATAGTTTTATTCCAGGGAACTGCTGGTAGGTTGGAATGACTGACTTTTCAGTTAACTGCCGGTTTTTAAACTGTTACACTTCCCAGGATTATCTGCACTTACAAAAACAGCAACATTATGTTTGATAGAAATAAAAGATAAGCACCTTGAGCTCATCACCTTCTCTTTAGAAGACAGTTTTGACTTATGTAAAGGATAACAGTCTTGGAACCTCTGGGGCAATTATAGTTTGTTTTATAGAGTCTCTTTAAATTTGAATCAGCTCCTCAGCAGTAGGTTGGCTTATTTGTTTAATTCTCCCTGTCATGCTTGCTCCAAATGAAGAGTCTAGCTTATACCTCTTCTGTTAGGATACTTTTTAGCAAAGCACAGGAAATAATAATAACACTAACAACAACTATGTTGTTGTTGTGTACCATTGAGTTACCTGCATCTCATAGTGACGCTATGTACAAGAACTCAGAACTCTGCTCTTTTCTGAGCCAGTCTCATTGTCTCTGACCCACTTAATCCAATTGTGCCAGTTATTATGTGAATCTATCTCATCCAGGGTTGTCTTCTTCTGCACTTTCCCTCTATTTATGCAGGCATGATGTCCTTATCCAAGGATTGGTTCCTCCTGGCTGCATTCCCAAAGTATATGTGACAGAGCTTCAAAATCCTTGCCTCCAGGGAGAAGCCTAGTTTTACCCTCTTTAGGTTAAACTTGTTTGTTCTAGCAGTCCATGGTATGTTCTATACTTTTCTCCAGCACCTCAGCTCAAAAGCATCAATTATTTTTCTGTCATCTTTGGTCATTGTTCAGCTCTCTGATACATGGCAAGTAGTAACAAAGACCATGGCCTGAATCAGGCACATTATATTCTCCAGACTGGCATTGCTCCTCTAATTTAGGTCTTTTAAGAGATCCCTAAAAGCATCCTTTCCCAGAGCAATTTATCTTTTGATTTCTTGATTGTTGGTGCCAATAGTGTTGATTGTGGAGCCAAGTAAGCTCAAAGTGTTACCAGCCTCAATCTCTTCTCTATCATGGTGCTGTCCATTGATTGACCCAGTCATAACAATCTTTGTCTTCTTGATCTTGAGCTTCAATTCCTACTAAAGACTGCAGTCTTTGACTTTATGCAGCAGATGCTTCAGGTTCTCCTCAGTTTCTGTGAGCAAGGCTGTGTCATCTACATAACATGGATTGTTGAAACATCTTCCTCCAATCCTGATGCCACATTCTTCCTCATGAAGTCCATCCTCCCAAATTATATGTTCTACATACAAATTGAAAAGATATGGAGATAGGATGCATGCCTTATGCGTATTACTTTCCTGATTTTGAACCATTCCATGTTTCCTTACTCTGTTCTGACTCCTTCCTCCTGGACCAAGTATAGGTTTCACGTTATCACAACCAATTTTTCTTGGCTTTCCTTTCTTTTCAAGGTTAGTCACAAATTGTTATTTATTAGAAGGAGGAAGCAGAATGAAAATGTCTATGTGATGGGCCAGTTGTGAGGATCAAATAGGATAGTACATGATGAACTTTTGGCTTGGTTTCAGGCACATAATATAAACTTACAAAACATTTTTTTATTATTATTTATGCTTGGAAGGAGGAGTGGCATCCACTTCCATAATAGCTTGCCTCTGGAAAACCTGTGAGTCTGGAGAGAGAATGAAAGGCACTCAAGCATCAAGGACTCTTCTTCATAGGGTCACTATGAGTCGCCTGTGACTCGACAGCACTTAACAACAATTTTTGTTTTAGCATCAATATAATAATGAAAATTTTTGAAAGTTTATAACATGCATCAAAAACCATGACAAATATTTATTATGTAGTATTCCTCTTAGTTTATAAAATGTTTTGAAATGAGACATTCAATTGAATTTTGACTCTTATTATGTCTGTAAAGGAACCTTAGCTGCACAGTGTATAATACATAAAGCTAGCAAATGAAAGTATCCAGATTAAATCTCCTAACTGCTGGTGAAAAAACAGGTAATCTCCTTACATATAGTTGTGGAGTAAGAAGTAGCGAGAATTCTGAGTTTGTTTTGTTTTGTTTGTTTGTTTGTCTGTCTTGGTATTAATGATACTTGCAATTATTTATAGTTAATTCTGAATTTCATGTATGGAGCAAATAGTTAAGCACTTGACAACTAACTGAAAGGTTATTGGTTCAACTTTCCAGGAATTGCATCAGAAGAGGGACCTGTCAATACATTTCCAGAAGTCTACAACTTTATGGAACACAATTCTACTCTTAATCACGTCAGTTCTCCATAAGACATAATACACAAGACAATTATTATTTAGTTGGTTCTATATTACGTGTATGGCAACTATATGTCATCTATTATTAGCCAATTCTATAATAAAATTGTTTTAATGCACTTAAACACCATTCTGGAATCTTTTGTTTTCATTCATCTGCTGTTTACCTAGATTATCTTTATAGTTCAGATATTAATTTTCTAAGTAATATTTATTTTATTAATTCTTTCATATTCTCTTCTATTTATTCTGATACTTTTCCTGGAAGCATTATTTATAAATCAGATTTTTTTTAGTTATTAGCCTATCTGCCACTATTCTTCCACAATTTTTCTTTCCTATAATTTGAGATATTCTGAAGTTCGTCTTCCTTAAAGTTCCTGATTAGACTTTCTATTGCCCTCTATTCTCTCTAGTATTGAAATATTTGAGTGGAATATCTGTTTCCTAACTTTTTTTATTTTTTTAAATTCCAACTCTTAAGCCATTTCAGATTGTTTTATTGCCAGATTATCTTTCAACTTCAATAATGTCCAACAAAAATGTGATCAAAATTGTCTTCATTTTTTGGTTTCTGTACTTTTTATTTAAAATAAAATCATATTTCTATATTTTGAACATTTTATATTTTAAAATTCATGAGGTTATTAAAGTTACCATTATTTTTTATATGTATAGGAAACATGATATTTGCTTTGCTGCCATAACTAAAAGAAATATTATGTGTTGGGTCTGGATTTCTGGTGGCATTACACTCTGGTATACTAATGAATAAATCATCCTGTAGGAGATAAAATTAAGGAATCCACTGGCTGTATTCTCTCTCCATAGCTGTTCAATATATACACTGAGCAAATTATCCAAGAAAATGGACTCAGTGAAGAGGGTTGTGGCATCAGGACTGGAGGGAGACTCATCAATAACCTGCATTATGCAGCTGATGCAACCTTGCTTGCTGAAAGTGATGAGGCCTTGAAGCACTTGTTGCAGGAGATCAAGGAATTCAGCCGAGAAAATGGATTGTGTCTCAACATTAAGAAAACAAAGATTCTTACCACTGAACCAATAGATAGTGTCATGATGGAAGAAGAGGAAATTTTAATTGTCAACAGCTTCATTTTGCTTGGATCCATAATAACACCCTTGGTACAAGCAGTCAAGAAATGAGACACATTGTACTGGGAAAATTTGCAATTATGGTCATTTCCAAATTATTGATGGGTAGTGATGTCAATTTGAGGACTAAGGAGAATCTGATTCAGGCCATAGACTTTCCGATTACTAGCTATGCTTCTAAGACTTGGACAATGAACAAGGATGAAAGAAAAAGAATTGATGTCTTTGAGCTGTGGTGTTAGAGAAGAGTACTGAGTATCCCATGAACAGCCAAGAGAATGAGCAACTATATCTTGGAGATGGTGCAGCCAGAGTGCTCTTTGGAGGAAAGAACAATAAGATTTCATCTCAAATACTTTAGACAAGATGCTAGGAGGTGTTATTCCTTGGAGAATGACATGAGGTTGGGAAGGATGGAGGGTTGGCAATGGAGAGGAAGGCCCTCGGCCAGATGGATTAATAATTAAAATGATGACTTCTGTAATGGGCTCTTGTGTGTCAGGAAGTGTGAGGATGGCACAGGATAGAACAAGGTTCATATCTTTTGTCCATAGGTTTGATATGAGTCATGCTCGATTCAATGGCACCTAACAACAACAATAACAACAACTGATATAGGAAGCTCTTATAGCTTAGTGGTAATAATATGCACTGCCAATGAAAAGGTACGTGGTTTGTATCTACCAGTTTCTCTGCAGGGGAAAGAAAACAACAACACAAAACCTGTGCAATCTCCTTCTGTAAGATTTACATTCTCTAAAAACTGGACAGACAAGCATTTTACAGAAAGTGCTGTATGGGAAGGAATGTGGCATGAGGATTGGAGGATGACTCATCAACAACCTGCATTATGCAAATGATGCAACTCTCCTTGCTGAAACTGAGGAGGACCTAAAGCACTTGCTGCAGGTCAAGGACTACAGTCTTCAATATGGATTGAAGTTCAATATCAAGAAAACAAAATTTCTCACCACTGGACTGATTAGCAGCATTATGATAGATGGTGATGAGATTGAGAGTGTTAACAGCTTTTAGTTTGCTTGGCTCCACAATCAACACTTTTCGTACTAGCAGCCAGAAAATAAAGAGACAAATTGCATTGGAAAAATCTGTTGTCAGGAACCTCTCTAGAGTACTGGAGAGCAACAACGTCAGTCTGGAGACTAAGGTGCACCTGATCCAGGCCATAGACTTCACAATTGATTGCTATTGACAGAGAGCTGGTCAATGATCAGAGAGGATAGGAAGATAATTGATGCCTTAGAGTTGTGGTGCTGGAGAAGAATGTTGAATATACCATAGACTTCCAGGAGAATAAACACGTTCATCTTGTTATTGTTGTCATTGATTGTCGTTAAGTTGCACACAACTCATAGTGATGCTAGAACAAAAGACCTGAGAGGCCTTGCTGTAACTATCGTTTCTCCAAGTTCTTAGAGTTTCCAGAGGCATGTGATGCCCTCCTGTTTCCAAACCTTTCTTAAAACTGGAGTTTTACCAAACACTGTCCACTATGGGCAGCCATTATGGCTTTTGAGACCTCAAAGGTACAAGGTTCAGCATCACCCTGAAATCAGATTACCTCAGCACAGCAAAATGACAGAAGAGTGCTGTACTACTTAGAAGAATGTTCCTCAAAAAAAAAAAGAAGAATGTTCCTCCAAAATATAGTAACAAGGGATTAAAACATAATCTCTCTTGGCCCGACTTTTAAATTCAAGAGCCCTCCAGGAGGTCTTGCTGACTCTAAACAAGAGGCTTAAATTAAAAAAAAAACACAAACCCAAAACAACACAACAACAAAAAAAGCCCAGCCACGCTACAATAACCTTCAATAAAAACAAGATAGCCATCTTACAGCATCCTGTTGCTTCACCCAGTCTCCAAAATAAAGACAAGAGCTTGGTTAATGGTAGAGAGGGTGTAATCAGGCTGCTCCTTGGAGGCAAGGATTCTGAGTCTTGGGCATTTTGCAAGAAGGTGCCAGTCCTTGGAGTGGGACAAAATTCTTAGAAGGGTGGAGGGACAGAGAAAGAGAGGAAGACCATCGATAAGATGGATTGATTCAGTAACTGAATAATGTGGGTAAGTGTGTCAGAGACGGTACATTTGACACAGGAAAAGCACATTTCAGGGCTGTTGTACATAAGGTCGTTATGAGTCGCAATGACTTAACGGCACATAGCATCAATAACAAAAGCCTGCTGGCGGCCCAGTAATGAATCAGTTCCAACCAACATGAAGGTCTATAAAAACAAGAATTCCCATTAAGATTTGACCCTAAGTTCTCAGTGGAGAATTGCAGTATGTCAGAATTGATTCAATGGCACCAGATCATTTGATATAGGGAGTCTTTCAATAAAAGTTTCAGTTACTGATGTTTGATCTCATTTTTGTGGCCATGATACATACTCAGGAGCCAATACAGACTTGGTAGAAGCCTGGTCTATGCGTAGTCTTAATTGATAATTGTTGTCTCTAGATCTGATTAAATGTTGATTTATATTATTTTATTTTTTTTTGTTTTCGATTAGTCATCAACACTAGCTAGATAGTTTGTATAAAACCTTTATTCTGGATGCATTATTCTATGAATTAGAAGTGAAATTTGCAACATTATTTCCAATTTATCCTCTCTTAAGTGGCTATATTTACTCCTGTGACACTCACTCAAATGGGTGACCCTGGAGGACATTATGTCGAGTGAAATATCTCAATTACAAAAGGATAAATAATGCATAATCCTTCTGTTATAGAACAGGACTGACATGGGTTGGGGGAAAACTAAGAAAAGAGGGGAAACATAATGTACACTATATTGAAACAGATGAGGGAAAGAACTGTTTAAAAGGAATATATGATTAGGTATTCTTTGCACGACAACAGTCCAGAATAAGAGCTTCATAGCAATGTGGACTAGGGGCAGGGTGGGGAGGAAATTGTGCAACAGTGAAAGAAACTTTTTCCAAAGAGAAATGCAAACTGGGGGAGAGGGTATTAAGGAGGGAAATGTGCAACAAAGAATGAATGGAAATCCAAGTTCTCTATAAACTTTCATTAACATCTCAATTAAAATAAAAATTAAAGAAAGAATCTAATAAAAAAAAATTGGCTGACAAAGAACCATTTTAGTAACTAGAATATGATCAAGATTCAATGGTAACTTTTGCATAAGCACAATCAAGTGTTCTCGGATTCCCATTCTTCTCAAAATTAGCTAGTTTTTTTTGTTGTGATCCACACAGTCAAATGACTTTTCATAGTCAATGAAACAGATAGACATTCCTCTGGTGCTTTCTTTCAGCTGAGAGATCCATTTAATGTTAGCTATAATACCCCTCATACCACTACCTCTTCTAAACCCAGCCTACACTTCTGCCAGTTCTCTGTTGACGTGCTGTTTCAGTCATCTATTTTTATCATTTCCAGCAGGATCTTGTTTGCATGTGATATTAACAATATTGTTCAATAATTTCCTCACTCTGTCAGGTCACTTTTTTTTGGAATGGGAATAAATATGAATCTCTTCTA
>NW_006399783.1:17475-18748 GCF_000299155.1 Elephantulus edwardii | reverse complement strand
CAGAATGAGTTCAGGCCTTTTGATTTTCTAACTCCAGCGCTTTTCATATGTCATAGTAATACTTTGCTTTGTCTTTCCATGCTGCCCTTTGAAATCTTCTGTTCACCTCTTTAATTTCTTGATTTCTTCCATTTACTTTGGCTTCTTGGCATTGTAGTGCAATATTCAGTTTCTTCTAAAATCTGTCTCAGTATTTTCTTCCTCTTCTGTCTTTGTAATGACCTTTTACATTTTTCCTGAATGGTACTCTTGATACCCTCCTAAAACTTACACATGTTCACGGCCTCAAACCTGTTTTTGAGATGGTTTTAAAACTCAGGTGGGATAGATTCAAGTTCAAATTTTGGTTCCTATAAATTTTATTTAATCCTCTTTAACCTTTTGTGAACTGCATATGAGTAATTGTTGCTCTGGTCCACAATCAGCACTTGGCTTACTTTTCAAAACTGTTATTGAGCTTTTCCAGTAAATCTTTCCACAGATGTAATCAATCTGATTTCTATGTATATCATCAGGTGAAATCCATGTGTATAGTCTGAATTTATGTTTTTCATAAAATTCATTTGAAATGAATAAGTCATTGATTGTACAGAATTCTATATCATTCTCTTTCCAGCCTCATTTTTGTCACCAAGTTTGTGCTTTCTTATTACTGATCCTTCTTCCCTGTTCCCAGCTTTTGCATTCTAGTCGCCCATTGTTATTAATGCATCTTGATTGCATGTTCAATCAGTTTCTGACAGCAAAGGCTGGTAGAAATGATGAATCTGTCTATGAGGAAGCACAATTAAGGTACTTCTTAGAGGCCCTTTGGATTATCAAACTTTACCTCATATTTTTGTGTATGTTGTCAAACAGAGCATGGATAAAGTAAAATTTAATTATTTTGTTTTTAAATATTTAAAAACAATTAAACTAAGTTATAATATATCCTCCAAAAAGGGTGATAGCAAAGGTACCAAGGATTTAACAGAATACTCAAACTTTGTTGAGCGTGAACAAGCAGAATATCCTCACCAGTTACACAGGACTATGTCCTTATGGTCAAGACATTACTTAGAAGATGGATGATACAAGGGTAATTCCAATGACTGATACAGTTTTATATTTACTGTAATTGTAACTTTTATATCTACTGAAAGAGCAAGTAGTACTCTAAATCTTATGTAAGTAATTCTTATGGGTAGAATCAATACGGACAAAGGATTTAGGAAAATATAGTTAGCCAGCATTCAACCGAGGCATTATAACCTGTTCTTGTTGTTGTTATGTG
>NW_006399783.1:0-15391 GCF_000299155.1 Elephantulus edwardii | reverse complement strand
AAAAAAGAAAAATAATTTTGCTCCCGAGACACAGGGGCCAATACTCTGAGGCAAAGGGACTGAAATTTTGTTTTCATTAAAGCAAAAGGGGTAAAATACCAAAAAAAAAAAAAATAAAATCAGAAATGGCTTTTTCAATCTTTTAAAAAAAATGTTCTGGGATTCCCATTCTTCTCAGAGTTAGCCATAGCTTGTTGTGATCCACACATTCAAAAGCCTTTGCATAGTCAATGAAGCACAGATAGACATTCTTCTGGTATTCTCTGTTTTCTGCCAAGATCCATCTAACATTGGCTATAATATCCCTAGCATCACGACTTCTAAATCCAGCCTGCACTGGATGGCCACAGATAATGTCACAAAAGCTTAAGAGTTAGCTGGTAATTGAAAGCGAAGTTGCAAAGAGAGTATAGTTTTATATAGTCTGATTCCTCAAAATATGGGTGAGAATACAGAACTTTGCAATGTACAGTAAATAAATCTTCAAAAAGTTTAATTACCAGGTACTGAGTTAATTTATTGTAAAGAGAGAGATAAACAATTTTAATGATTATTTGTTTCATGCCTTATCTCTGTAGGCTAAATTCACTTGAGTAAAAGGAACAATAAAGAACAGATTATAAGGTAAAAATGGCCTTCATTTATGTCGTCTTGATCAAATTCATTTTATTTATCTATAAATATTTAATTTAAAAATAATTCTAGAAAAGTCTTTTCTGTAATTGCAGGCTATTTTCAAAATCTTTTGAAATTTATATGTTGTTTTTCAAAGGAGCATAAATGCAAATAACATTACATATTTAACAAATACTTATTTATGGAACAAAGTGTAAAATAAGATAGAATCAAAGCATGGAAGCTTATTAACACTTAAAAAAAGGTCAAAATCTTTCATTTTCTACCTATTCTGTTAAAAATATGCTAATTGGATTATTTCATATTGTAATTTTTTTGTTACAATTTATCCTGTACTCTATTTTTGTACAGTTCAGAGTTAGTCTTACTCAAAACACTATAAGAAGGAGTTAAGAATTGAATAGTTTTACTGTATACAATTCTTTCTAGTCTAGTGGTCCATCCCTGCCATGACAATCAGTCTATTAAAAACTTAATCCACTGTGAAAAACTTGACATTGACTTATATAATATCTTTAAAGAAAATAAGATTGAAATCCCAGAAGGTATATATAAAACCCCTTGTCATCATGTCAATACTGACTCAGGCAACTCCATGTATGTCAGAGTAGAATATACATTATATTTTCATTGGCTGGTTTTTCTAAAATAGACATTTTATATAGGAGACTCTGGGTAACTTCAACCTCCAATCTTTTGTTTATAACAGTTTGCAAAACCTAGACTTTCTGTCAATAGTAAATACTTTTCCTTCATTGTTATTGTTAGGTGCTATCAAGTCCATTCTGACTCATAATCACCCTATCTACAACAGAATAAAACTTAGCACAGACCAGCTTTATCCTCAAAATCACAAATAATAAGAAGAATAAATATTATAACAAACTAAAGAGAACTATTTCTTAAAAGTTTTTATTTAGCATGCAAAATAAACTCAATGCACTGTTATATCCTGCATAGGATTTTCAGGGCTTTAAATTTTTATGAAAGTGGACTGCATCTTTTTTCTCCCAATGAGCAGCTGGTAAACTCCAACTTGAGACCTTTACGTTCTTGTTTTTAAGGGCCTTTGTGTGGACCTCTCAGAGTGACCCCAAAAACAACAGAGTGGACCTTTGCCCTTCACGATGACACGATTCTCCCATCTCAACCATGCTCAAGCTCGGTGTCTATATCAATCCATCTCACTGATGATCTTTCAGTAATTTTTTGACACTCTACTTTTTCTTGAATGATGTCCTTTTCCAAAGACTTGTAACTCCAGACAACATATTCAAAGTTGATAATACCAAGTTTTACCAGCATTGCCTCTAAGAAGCACCCTAGTTACACCTCCCCCAAAACAGGGGTATTCAGTACTCTTTGCCAACCCCACAAGCGGCAGGTCTTTTTTAGTCAGTGCCCAACTTATAAATCTATAAGAAGCAATTGAAAATACTACATTAATCTTTAAAAGGAATCCTAGTCTTTAAAATTACATCTTTGTCTTTAGCATTTTAAAGAAGTCTCTAACAGGAGATTTTCCCAATATCTACTAATTTTTTTGACTGGTTCTTCCATCAATGTTGATTTTGTATCCAAGCAAAGTAAAATCATTGATGATTTCAAAGCATGACGTTGCTTATTCGTCCAGTTATAAGGATCTTTTTCCCCCTTGATGTTAAAGTCTAATCCATATTTAACTCTATTTTCTATCTTCTTCGGTAAATGCCTTAAGTCTTTTCCATTTTCAAAAAGCTAGAGTGTATCTATGCACTGTGCAGTTTACTGATGAGTCTTCCTCCAACTTTAATAACACAATATTCTTTATATAGTCTAGTTTCTCAAATTATTTGCTCGGAGTATAGATGTAATACATATAGAAAAATCGTAGCAGCCAAATGAAGTTCATTAACATTAGCAGTGCTTTTTACCAATTTTGTTGTTATTATATGACATTGAGTCAATTCTGACTCAAAGTGATGCTATGTACAAGAGCTCTGAATCCTGTCCTATCTTGAGCCAATTTCATTGTCTCTGACACATCTTCCCCTCTTATCCCAGTCACTAAGTCAATCCATCTGATGCAGGGTCTTCCTTTCTTGAGCTGTCCTTTCACCCTTCCAAGCATGATGTCCCTCTCTAAGGACTGATCCCTCTCTAAGGACTGTTCTCTCCTGGGAACACACTGAAAATATGTCAGATGACGCTTTAACATCCGTGCCTCCAAAGAGCAGCCTAGTTACACCCTCTCTAGGATGAATCTGTTTGTTCTCCTAGCAGTCCATGGTATTTTCAATACTGTTCTTCATCACCACAGCTCAAAGGCATCAATTCTTCTTCTTTCATCCTTAGTCATTGTACAGCTCTCTAATGTATAGCAAGTATTTGCAAAAACCATGACCTGGGTCTGACATACCTTTGTGTCTATATTGAAATCATTGCTGTTAGTATTTTGGAGAGGTTGCCATAGCAGACTTACCCAATGCAATTTATTTTTTTATTTCCTGGCTACTGGTACCAAGAGTGTTGATTATGGACCCAAGCAAGCTGAAGTTGTTAACAATCTCAATCTCTTCCCTCTCTGTCATGATGGTGCCAATTGGCCTAGTGGTGAGAATCTTTGTTTTCTTGATGTTAAGCTTCAATCCATATAGAGGACTACAGATCTTGATCTTCTGCAGCAAATGCTTCAGGTTCTCCTCAGTTTTAGCAAGCAAGGTCATGTCATGTGCAAAAAAACAGGTTGTTGGAGAGTCTTTCTCCAATCCCTGATGCCATGTTCCTCATCATAGAGCCCAACCTCCTGAATGATTTGCTCTGCATACAGATGGAAAAGGTATTGGAATGGATATGGAGATGCAGCATCAACTGAATTTTGAGTTATTTAAAATTGTATTCAGACTATAGATAGAGAGAAAATGTAAACATTATTTTAAGTGCATATCCTAAATAGGGAATGCTGGTGACCTAATAGTAAGAAGCTGTGCTACAATCTGAAAGGCACATGGTTCAATTCCATCAGCTGTTCCACCAGAAAAGGAAAGGTGATCTTATTCCATGTGATTAACTGCCTCAGAAAACCTGCTGGAGGGCCAGCTATGAGTTAGTTTTGACTCCACACCACAAGCCCAACATTCTGAATCGTCAATTTCAAATACTTTTGCATGAAGAGAATGCTAACTACTATTCCAAAAAAGATAAAGATAATTTTATTTATGTATATATATATATATATATATATATATATATATATAAATGAATTTTATTTCCTACAAACCAAAGATAATAGCTAGTAAAAAATCTGAGAATGATAAAGGAATAGCCAGTGCTCATTCTGCTATGCATGAGATTGCTATTATTTGGAATCAACCTAATCACACCATAACAAAATTAAAAGTGAGTGATTATGTGCTTGACATTATCTCAGTTGTTTCAACTTGAAATGCTTAAGTACTTCTAGCAGACATAGAATCCACCAGATCAAATCTTGATTTCTATTATAAATAGTATAGGGAGCTCTAGTGGCCTAGCTAAAGGTGACCTCCAGGGCTAGTGTCAGAAGTAATGACCATGGCTGGTGTCTTTGAAGTTGAGATGAGGCTGTGGCATTAAGAACATCATGACCAATATGAAGTGAATCTTAGTCAAAAACAATGAGTACCAGAGAAATGTCTATCTGTGTTCTATTGAGTACGAAAAAAAATTAAAAAGCCAACACCAAAAACCTTTTTGTGGCTAACATTGAGAAGTGGAATCCCAGAACACATCATTGTGCTCATGTGAAATCTACAATTGGACCAACAAGCAGTCATGAGAACAGAGCAGGAAAACACTATCAGAAAAGGAGTGCATCAGGGATGTCTCCTTTCTCCATACCTTTTCAATCTGCATGCAAAGCAGAGCATTCAAGAGGCTGGACTTCATAAGGAGGAATGTGGCAACAAATTGGAGGAAGACTCATCAACCATCTGCATTTTGCTGATGACACAACATTACTTGTTGAAACTGAGAAGGACCTGAAGTGTTTTCAGCAGAAGGTCAAGGACTGTAGTCTTCAGTGTAGATTGAAGCTCAACATCGAGAAGACAAAGATACTCATGACTGGGCAAATTGGCAGCACCGTGATAGATGGAGAAGAGATTAGCATTGTTAACAATTTCAGCTTACTTGTGTTCATAATCAGCAGTCAAGGTAAAATCTAGTGTTAAGCAGAATGCTGAAGAGCAATGATAACAGTCTAGAGAATAAGGTGTGCCTTATCCAGATGATGATCTTTATCTGCTATGTATCAAACAGTTGGACAATGATTAAGAATGACAGAAGAATAATCTACACCTTTGAGTTGTGGTGAAAGAGGAGTATTGAATATTTTTTGGATTGTCAAGAAAACAGGTCTGTTCTAGAGAAGTTTGAAGCTCCATCTTACATACTTTGTAGATGTTTCCAGGAGGGACCAGTGCTTAGAGAAAGTCATCGCTGGAAGGGTGGAGGACAGCACAGGAGTGTAAGATCTTGGGTGAGTAGTACTGACACAGTAACTGGGTTGAGGGAGGTCGATGTGTTGAAGACAGTGAGACTGGATCAGATTTCAACAGGGTTCAGAGCTGTTGTATATAGGGCCACTAAGAGCTGCAGTCTGTTTGAATGCACATAACATCAACAACAATAGTGCCTTAATGGCAAAGAACTGCACTGCCAACTTGAGAAGGCTCACAATTCAAATTCAACAGCTGTTATGTGGAAGAAAGATGGGCAATCTCCTCCCATGAGATTTACTACCTCTGAAAATCACCTGGAGAATTAGCTATGAGTCACTTCTTTATAGTATACAAAACAACATAATAAATAAGACTATTTGAAAATATAATTTTAACCACAAATTTTTAAATTGATTCTAAAAAGATTTTTATATTCTTATGACATCATCTGTCCTCATTTTATTTTTAAAATAACCTAATGTCCAAATAATTCTTCTTTCCCGGTATTTAAAATGTTCACCTTTTCCATCTATTTAAAAGTTACCAAGAGGTTTATTGTGAATGATCTTCATTTGAAATGTTGCACAAATACAACACCTAGCACTGGTTGAAAATAGCCAAGCCACCTATGTAAGCTAAGGGACAATAAATCGATGTATGATAAATAACACCATTCCACTTTTGACTAAAAAATGGGAAAGTGTTCCCCATTATCGCTAGCAAGAAAATAAAAAAATGAAAATGAACATTTCTGCCTCAGAAAACATATGCTAGTTTATCTTCATGACAGAACGCAAGTTTTTCTATAAAGTCATCAAATGCACCCTTAGTGAAATATTTACATAATAACTTAATCTCACTCAAGCTCATTGCTGTCGAATCAGAACCATCTCACAGCTGACCCTCCATTAGAGGTAGTCAAGGTTGTAAATTATAGAACAAGTGATACTTTTTTCCTTCTTCCACGTCCCTAATGAACTGAACCATTAGAGAACTGTGTCCTGGGAGTTCATAGTTCAACTCTCTCCCATCGTTGTTGTTTTCAATGTGAGTATGACTCATAATGGCACTATAGATAATAGATCTGAAGCCTGTCCTCTTGTGCCATAATCATCATCTCTCACACACGTGAGCCCAATATTGTAGTCATTGTGTCTATTCATCTTATTGTCTTTCCCTCCTCACTGACCATCCACCTTTCCAAGCATGATATGCCTTTCTAAGGAATAGCCTCTCCTAGCAACATGCCCAAAGTATGTGAGATGAAATATTTCCATCCTTGCTCTCAAAGAGTATTTTGGCTGCACTTTTCTAAGACATAGTTGTTTGCTCTTTTAGCAGTCCATAGGATGTTAAATACTCTTCTCCAATACCACAGTACAAAGGCATAATTTTTCTTCTATTTCAGCACTCAGATATATAGCAAGTGACTGAAAAGAGCATAGCCTGCATCAAGCACACCTTAGTCTTCAACTAGCATCATTGCCGTTCAATATTTTGGAGACATCTCTCATGGTGGACTTGCCAAAATCCCATTTCAATACATCCCCAGACCTCCCAATTGTTGGTATCAAGGGTGTCTATTGTGAATGCAAGTAAGATGAGATTGTTGACATTGACATCTTCAATCTCTTCTCCATTTCTCATGATGTTGTTTACTGTTCTGGTGGTGAGGATTTTTTTTCTTCTTTATGTCCATATGCAACTTACGTTGACAGCTATAATCTTTGATCTTCTATAGGAAGTGTTTCAAGTCTATCTCACTTTCAGCAAGCATGGTTGCATCATTTGCATAATGAAAGTTGTTGATGAGTCTTCCTCAGATTCTGATGCCACATTCTTCTACACAGCGTCCACCTTCTCAAATTATTTGCTCATCATATGATCCCTCCACCCTCTCAAGCTTAATGTCCCTCTCCAAAGACTGGTCCCTCCTTGCAACATGGCTCAAAGTATATCAGATGCAGCTTCAGAATCTTTGTCTCCAAGGAATAGCCTGGTTTCACCCACTCTAGTAAACACCTGTTTGTTTTTTTAGCAGTCCTTGGTATATTCAATACTTTTCCCCAGCACCACAGCTCAAAAGCATCAGTTCTCTATCATCCCTAGTCATTGTCCAGCTTTTCTGATGCATAGCACATAATTGTGAAGACCATGGCCTGGATCAGGCATGCCTTAGTCTCAAGACAGACATTGTTGTTCTTCAGTATTCTGGAGATGTCCCTGAAAGCAGACTTTTTCCAATACAATTTATCTTTTCATTTCCTGGCTGCTGGAACCAAGACAATTGATTGTGGAGTCAAGGAAACTAAAATTATTAACAATCTCAAACTCTTCACTGTCTATCATGATGTTGCCAATCAGTTCAGTGGTGAGAATATTAAGCATCAAGTTCTTCAGGTCCTCCTAATATTCAGCAAGCAAGGTTGTGTCATCTACATAGCACAGCTTGTGGATAAGTCTTTCTCCAATCCTGATGCCACATTCCTCCACATAAAGCCTAGCCTCTTTGATGATCTGCTCCATGTATAGATTGAAAAGGTATGGTGATAGGACAAATCTCTGGCATACACTCTTCCTGATTTTAAAACATGCAATTCCTCACTCTGTTTTGACAATTGCCTCTTGATTCAAGGATAGGTTTCGCATAAACACAATCAAGTGTTCTTGAATTTCCATTCTTCTCAGAGTCAGCCACAGTTTGTTGTGATCCACACAGTCAAAAGCCTTTGCATGGTCAATGAAACACAGACAGACATTCCTCTGGTACTGTCTGCATTCTGCCAAGATCCACCTGACATTACCTATAACATCCCTAGTATCATGGCCTCTTCTAAATCCAGCCTGCACTTCAGTCAGTTCTCTGTTGATGTGCTGCTCCAGTCATTTCTGGGTAATTTTCAGTGGGATCTTGTGTGAATGTGATATTAATGATATTGTTCAATAATTTTCACACTCTGTCGGTCACCTTTCTCTGGAATGGGAACAAATATAGATCTCTTCCAGCCATTTGGCCAGGTCATTGTTCTTCGGATTTCTTGGCACAAATTAGTGGATGCATTCAGGGCAGTATATACTTGTTGGAATATGTCAATTCATATGCCGTCAATTCCTGAGGCCTTGTTTTTTTCCAATTTCTTCAGAACAGCTTGAACTTCCTTCATCACCACGGGATCATGCTCAAAATTTTTTATTAAATTCTTCTGTTTTAGCCAATTCTTTTTGGTACAGTGACTCTGTATATTCTTTCTATCTTCTTTTAATGTTTCCTGGATCATTTAATATTCTGTCCAAAGCATCCTTAAGAATTGCAACTCGGTTTCAATTTGTTCTTCAGTTCCTTCATGTGTGATATTAATTATGTTTGTCAATAATTCCCACATTTTGTTTTTATTATCATCACTGTCTTTGTGTGTTACATTCCTTATTTTAATCCTGACATGCAAATAAATATGTTCCTACATTGTGTGTATTGCATTGCTATATGGAAACTATGATAAATGAATTAGCATAGTAGCCAAATGATAACAAATTTTGAGTAGGAAACACTGGGAAACATAAATGAGAAAAGTAATTATGGACAAGTGGCATTTAAACTGTTTTTTATGTTGTTAGGTGCTATCAAATTGATTCCAACTCAACTTTATGTGTGTAGAATAAAACTGCTGTGAAGATATTTCAAAACTGTGACTTTGTGGAACTACATTGCCAGGCTTGTCTCCTAAGGCATTGCTGGTTTCAAACTGTCAACATTTAGCCTAGAAGTTAAGGACTTTATTGTTTGTGCCACCTGGGAATTCTCTGAGTCTTGATAGATGAGTAGAGTTGAAGTAAATCTAAGTGGATGACAACCCATTATAATCAGTTCACATTAGCTGACTGGATGGCCAAAGATTGAAGGCTCTCATGCATATTTTTTTATGAGAGACTGATAAAAAGTGAATACAGAAAATCAAATATGTCTGGTCTAGCAATAACTTAAAAATTTATTGCTGTAGAGTTGGAATCAATTCACAGTATATTCTACATTGGGTTTCCAAGGCTCTAAATCCCATGGAAGGAGATTTGCCATCTTTCTCCCTCTGAGCCTCTTGTAGATTTGAATGGCCAAAGAAGGAAGGACTTGGAGTTAGCAGTACAACTCCCTATGGATTACACCACCAGGACTCCAGTAGAGTTTAGCTAGGAAGAAATGTAAGTACCGAAATTTGGCATTCATAATCAGTTTAGAAAGTTGTTGTTGTTGTTATTGTTGATCACCATCGAGTCGAGCATGATTCATAGGGACCTATGAACAAAAGACCTGAAGCATTTCTATAACTATGGTCATTTCTTAAAGGTCATAGAGTTTGGAGAAGTATGTTGTTTAGGAAGAGGATGCCGCTCCTACTTCATTGGGATGAAGGAACGGTAAATGTTCCTCTAGAGTGATCCTCATTTGATCTTTCAGCTTTGACTTACACACTCCCTGTGACAGAGATCTCACTACCTTTTCAGCCAGCCTGCTGACAGGTGAATGAGAAGAGCAGGTCTATAAACCTGCACCCCTGAACTGCCACGTGGAAACCACTTCCCACATCTTTGTGTGCTGAGCTAATTCTCTATTCTGTGTGAGCAGCTCCCACTAAAGGAGGAAGAGCCCAGAGGAAGAGAAAGTAAGAGATCAATTTCAAGTTGCTGAGCACTAAACATGACCAGCACAATACAATCAGAAAACTGCTAGAATTTGAAGGGAACATGTTGATAGATTTCTTTCATAGTACACTTGTGAATAACTTGAGTGTTCAATTGGCAGGAACTGATTATAACAGAAGGTGAGCAAAGCTATTGTCACTTATTGAAGCTAATATTTTCCAGTAGTACATTGTTGATGCTAATATTCCCAAAGAAACATATTCAACAAACATGCTACGGAAAAATCAGATATTACAGAAAAGATCAGTTAGAAATATTGTTGTTTGTAAGTGTACATGTGTGTGTATTGTTGTTTGTCTATTTTACCTTGTATGTTACTTTTTACAACATAGAGATGTTTGGTGAATTCCTAACCTCTATGCACCTTAAAAATATAAAGGAGTTTTAGTTTACCTGTAAAGTAACATTAGAAAAATCAGTATTGTTTTTGTGTGTTACTTCCATATTTCAAATGGACCACCTTCCCTCTCAAGTACTATGTCTGTAAAACACCAAGAGGAAAAAAAAAGTTCTCATCAAGAAAGCTTTTTCTTTCTCCTACAGCAACATTAATTATGTTGTCTGCTGGAGCCGAAAGAATGAGATAGCAGAGGCAATCTGATTCTCATCTTGTTTAAACTTGTCAGTTCTGAAATGAAGTCGAGAGTTAGTCAGGGAAAATGGAGAAGGTCTCCTTCTTCATTTAGAGATAAATGGGAATTCCAATGCCTGAATTTTTTAAAAAGAAGGGTCACTCAGCAAAAAGCACTGTCTCTTTTTAAAAAAACATTGCTAATCCAGCCCTTCACATGGCACTCAAAGGTGGGAAACAATGTTTTTCCCTCAGAAGACACACGCAGTCCAGCATTGCAATGCATCTTGTGTTGTGCCTTTGACCCTCCCAGAAAAGAATATGCATCTCTCAAGTGCCTAAGCTTCTGAGAGAGAAACACAAATTTTTTAACTTAAACTTTGGTTTCAACCCAATGTTCTTTCTTCCTGACTCCATTGTTTTAGTTTGGTTTGCTAGGCAACCCCTAGGAGAAGCTAATTTCAGCAAGCATCTATTTGTTAGAACTCTGACTCACAGAATGATCCTAGTGGGCTATATATAGCCTGAAGAGAGAAGACAAAGGAGGCGGGGGAGCTTGAGAAGAAACAAAGGAAGATGAAATGTGAATAACTCCATTCTTTAGTGAAGGGAGGGCTACAGAGAATGTCATTCAGATGGAGATGAAGAGGCTGAGAGGGCAAGAGGTAGATGACTTGTATCAAGTATGAAAAATTTTGAAGCAGATGCCTTATGCACTATAGAGTTAGAATTCAGGCCCTATTGTATCAAATATTATCTTTTTGTCCTCCAAGTTGAATGTATATTAATCCATGACATTTTCCAAATAAAACTTTTCATTTAATCAAGTAATAAGAGTAGGATGAAAAGAAAAGGTGTTTTACATTTTGCATTTTTAAAATGGATTTTTTCCTCCCTCAGAAGATACAAATCATACAATCATTTATTGAAATTAGCTAGAAAAAAATCTTTAATAATGATTTGTGATTGATTTTATTGTTGAGATTTGTCCTTTCACCAAATTTCACCATTACTTCACACACGAACTGTTCTTGTTGCCCATGTGAACCTTATGGATCAAGTAAATTTTTAAAGTGTGTTTTTTGTTATAATAATGGTCTAAATGTAATTTTTTTTTCTTAACAGAAGTTTATATACACTAGTGAATACTGACTTTACGGGAAGAAAGAAAGTGTTCTCACTTGAAGCAAGACTGGAATTTTGTTCCACTGACCATTTGCCACAACATGACACTCCAATGAGACAAAAAGACCACAGGATTTCTGAAAATAGGTTAGAAGACATGAGCAGAGACTCACAGTTCCTCTATTATAGTATTTATAACCTAAGTCTAAAGGTTAGTTAATGATAGCAAACAGAAAATGGGAGGAAAGGAAGCAACAAAACAAAGCCTACAGAAAATGTTTTAGTGAAAATCGAAAGGAAAAAAGAGGAATAACTGGTTCTGATAGGTAACAAAGAACTCTGATTTTTAAAAAGAAAGTGTACTTCCCAATTTTTCTAATCTCTTTTAAGTTTTTCAATAGTTCTAAATTAAATCCCTTTCACCCTTATCTCTTTATCCATCAGAAAATCCGAAGGGTATTTGGATTCAGACATCCATTGCACCAAAGATCTTTCATTACACAGCACAAACAAGCACTTTTATTGAACAAGAACCCAATTACTTAACCTAGCTTCAGGTTTCATTCTACCCTGAGGCGTCTATCCTGACAGAAGCCTACTAATCTCTTCTGATGGACATTGCTACATATCAGTTCTGATACTCAGAGATGATTCCTAACCTTCTTGTAGAGAACCACTGATTAAATAAACTGAGATGCCCATCTCAGCTTCCTTGGGCCAATGAATAACAATGAGAATGGATGTGAGGCAGCTATAGACCCTTTCCTCCTCTTTGTAAGGCCTGTACAGAGAGGGAAGTGGGATAGAAGCCTACCTGTTCAGAGAAAAGAACCAGCATTCCCACAGCACTGAGCTGGAATAGCCTGACATTAATTCTTACTTGTTTCTCCTCTCTAAATGACTGCCATATGTCCTGAATTTTGCAAGAATAAAGTAAATGCTTTAGAGTTCTTTAATATTGTCATTTTTAAACAAACTTATTGATAAATAATAATTTGACCATTATTTCAGCAGTTCACAACACCAAATACATATCAGAATAACCTAAAAACTTTTAAGGAAGCTCAACTATCTCTGGAGATCCTGATTTAATGAATCATGACTGGAAATTATTAATTTTAAAAAAGTTTTTCAGAAGCTTTTTACACAGTTCTGATCAAGAAGCTACATTTTATCTAAATGACAACAAATAACTTCCTTAATTATTTGAAATCTTAGTGTAGATAATTTTGTATAGCTTTATTTCCAATGCAGAAATATCTTTTTTAAAAGCCTCTGAAAAGTCATACTGATGAACAAAAAACTCCTAAGCCTTTTCTCAAAATAAAATATTTGTTATCCTCTTTAACACTAAACCTTTACCAAAGAAAAATCACTGAAAAATAGAACATGTACAGCACTGCCCACAACAGCACATAATGTTATATGAAAATAAACTTATTTATGAAATGGCAACCACTTCTTGCACAGCATGCCTGTGGAGATGCTGTGAACTTTGATAAACGGCGATGGTTGTGGAAGGGCTTCAGGTCTTTTGTTCATGGGGTCACTATGCGTTACGCTCGAATCGACTGCAACAACAAAAATAGACTAGAAAGACACATATGTAATGTTGTTGTTGTTATTATGTGCCATCAAGTTTGCTGAGAACCACAGCCACTCTATGTACAATAGTTTTGAATCTTGACCTATCCTGAGCCAATCATATTTCTTCCAACACATCTGCCCACATTGTCAAAATCACTATGTCAATCCATTTCATTCAGGGTCTTCCTTTCCTCTTTTATCCCTATACCATTCCAAGCATGATGTTCTTCTCCAAAGATTGGGCTCTCCTCGTAACATGCCCAAAGTATAAGAGATGGAACTTCAAAATCCTAGCAGGCAGAAAAAAAGGAGGTTTCAGCCTCTCTAGGGCATCCTGCTTGTTCTCTTAGAAGTCCAAAGTATGTTCAACACTCTTCTCCAGCACCAGAATTCAAAGGTGTCAATTCTTCTATTTTCCTTATTCGTTGTTCAGCTCTCTGATGCATATCTAGTAATGTGAACACCATGGCTTGGATCAAGTGCACCTTAGTCTCTAAACAGTTATTTTTGCTCTTCAGCACTCTAGAAAGGTCCCTGACAGAAAGATTTTCTTAATCCAATTTGTCTTTGGATATCCTGACTGCTGGTGCCAAGAATGTTGATTGTGGAATCAAGCACGCTCAAATTGTTAACAATCTCAATCTCTTCTCTTTCTATCATGGTGCTGCCAATTGCCCCAGTGTATGAGAATATTTGTTTTCTTGATGTTGAGATTTAATCCCTATTGAAGACTGAGGTCCTTGACGTTCTGCAGCAGACACTTCAGGTCCTCCTCAGTTTCAGCAAGCAAGGTTGTAACACCTGCATAATGTAAGTTGTTGGTGAGTCTTCCTCCAGTTCTGTTGTGACATTTCTCCTCATAAATCTTAGTCTCCCAAATCATTCCATATATAGCTGCATTGCTAACCAAAGATAGTATCTCTCTGGTGATTTAAACTCACCAGTTGGAAGAGAGACAAGTAATCTCTAATGTGGTTTACAGCCTAGGAAAACCAGCTGGAGAATCAGCTATGAGTTAGTTCAGTCTTCATGGCAAAGACTTTCACTGATCTTAATATGTACGTGTGTGTAAATGTGTGTTCTGAATGAAGTTTTGGAGTATAGTAACCTTTATGATACATATTTTTTAGGATTATCTAAGTCTTTGTATATATATTGATATGTATAAATAACTATGTTGATAGGTTGTAATTGTTAACAATTACTTTTTGCTCAGCTTCACAAACAACACTCTTAACATCAGCACTCAGGAAATCAAAAGACACATTGCATTGGGAAAGCCTGCTGTCGGGGACCTCTCCAGAGTACTGAAGAGTAACGATGTCAGTCAAGAGACTAGGGTGTGCCCAATCCAGGTTACGGTCTTCATAGTTATTTGATATGCATCATAGTGCTGGAAAATTACTAAGGATGACAGAAGAAGAAATAAATGCCTTAGATTTATGGTGCTGGAGAAGTGTCTTTAAACATACCATGGACCACCAAGAAAACAAATAGGTCTTTCTTGCAAAATGTGAAATCAAGCTTCTCTTTGGAGCCTAGGATTCTGAAGCTCCATCTCACATATTTTGGGCACATGGGCAGGAGAGGCAAGTCATTGGAAAAGGACATTATGCTCAGAAGGGTGGAGGAACAGTGCAGGAAAGGAAGACCCCAGATGAGAAGGATTGATACTGTAGCTGGGGCAGTGGGGTTGGTGTGTCAGAATTAGTCAGACGGCTCAAGAAAGGGCAGGCTTCAGAGCTGCTGTACATAGGGTCATTATGTGTCACAGGAGACTCAGTGGCGCATAACAAAAACAGCACATTGATATGAAACCTGTCTTGTACTTTTTCCCCTTGTTCCACCACATTGAACTGCATGGAACTGATTTAGTTCCTCAATAGGATATGGAAGAATGTAGTAATGTCATCCTTTGATGAAAACTATATTTTGTTATTCCTTCCCATTCCTTCACAGACTATGTATGTTGTGCACCTAGTTGTATTATGTTCAGTATTGAAGGGCATGCTGATAACATTAAAAACACTAACAGGAAATGCAGCATTTGCTTTAATTCAAAGGATAATTTTGTAGAAAATTGTAGTTTTCCTAATAGATTATTTATGGGCCACCACCACCACACATGCATACCCATGCTCACACATACACAATTAAACAAACAAAACAATACACAGATCAATCTCTTGAGAGTTGATTCTGATTCATGGTAATCTCACATTTGTTGGGGTAGGATTGTATCCCACTAAATTTTAAAAATTGATATTTCAAATGTAGATGGCCAGACTTTTGTTGCAAATACTCCTGGGAAGACTTG
>NW_006399782.1:22431246-22489798 GCF_000299155.1 Elephantulus edwardii | reverse complement strand
TAGTGGCAAGAAGCTGCACTGCAATCCTAAAGGCACACAATTCAAGGCCACCAGCTGCTCCATGGGATAAGGATGGCAATCTCCTCCCTCTCGGGTGACTAACTGCCTCTGACAGTCCATCAGGGGTAAGCCTGGGTCATTTCCCACTCTACAGTATGCAGCATCAACAACTGCACAGTTGGATCAATCAAATTGCTGCTCCCCTAGGGGTCCAGCCATCAAAGCAAAACTAAAAGCGAAACAAAGCAAAAACTAGTGAAGCAACTTTTGAAACTTCAGTCAAATATTTGGATTTTAACTGTATATCCTAAAATGAAGCCTTCAGTTAAAATATCATGTCCATATAATCTAACTAACTACTTAAGGGTAAGCCTATTTTAAAAAGAAATCTACTTTTCTCTGCTATGGAAGAAAAACCGTAAGTTAGCTATGGTAATATTCAACTTAGTAATTTATTTGTAAATGGGAATAAAATATAAATGAACACCAGGTATCTGAGGTAAACTAGAATCATGAAAGAGAAAAGTCACAATAACAAACAGAACACTAGACCATAAGTAAAAATAAAATCAGAGAGATAATATAAGAAAACTGAATAATATTCTAGGTGGTATCCTCTGAGAGATTTTGAAAGATAATGCATTCACAACTAGATAAATGTTACAACATGAAAAAAGAACATTATGACAAGAAAGGGCTCTTGTCTGCAAAATGAAAATAGGATTGGAAAAAAGAAATCTAAAAGGCTTCCATGAATATAAACTGGAAGAAATCTTCCAGCAAAATCCAGGGAAGACGCTATAGAGCCAAATGCATGAGCAAACAGGAAAGAACATCTATGTCCAGTTCCCCAAACCGAACAAGTGCCCATCAACAAAGGAATGGATAGAGAAGCTGTGGTATATTCACACAATGGAATATGATGAAGGACTGAAAAAAAAAGAACTCATGAATTCTTATAAAAAATGGGAGATCCTGAAGGTTATTTTGTTGAGTGAGATATCTCAGTCATGAAAAGACAAATACTGCATAATACCACTATTATAAAATAGGACTGACAGGGGAGTTGGGGGAATCCAAGAAAAGAGGGAATAAATTATGTGTACTACATTGAAACAGATGAGAAATAGAACTGATTGAAAGGAATATATGATTAAGTATTCTTTGCATGACAACTGTTGAGAATAACAGCTGCACAGTAAAGTGGACTGGGGATGGGAGGAGTGGGGGGAGTTGTACAACAATGAAAGAATTTCTTTCAAAGAGAAAAGTGAACTCGGGTGGGGAACAGGGAGAAAAATGTGCAATAATGAATTAATGGAAACTCAAGTTCTGTATAAAATTGCATTAAATTCTCAAAACCAAAGACAAACAACAACAAAAAATTGTGAGTTTCAATGACAACAAAAGTTATTTTCTGCTCCTCCATGTAAAAGTCTAGCAGCCCCTGGTGGCAAAGTACATGGCAAAGTACATAACATGCTAGGATGCTAACCAAAACCACTTCTCTGAGAGAAATACGAGCAGTCTGTTCCTTGAAAGATTTACACACTTGGAAACCTGACAGAAGATCAGTATGAGTCAGAACCATGCAAGAACAGAAGACGGATTTTTTAAAAAATATGAAAGTATCCAAAATATTTCTAAAACTGAAAATTCAGGCAAAATAAAGCTGAATAATATTTTTCTAAAAATTTTAGAGTAAAGAAATATAGTGGTTCTTAATTTTTTTAAATTAAAGAACTCATTTTAAAATCAAATGAATAGTCTAGCTCCAGGTTCAGTACATGGAGGGGAAAAATTTTTCTCCAATCAGTGAAACAGTCCTTGGATTTTTTTAAAACTTTATTCAAAGACTAACCATAAATTTTAATATTTTATTCAAAAAAATATTTTATTCAAAGCTCTACATTGTGCAGCAAAAGTTATCCTAAAGCTATTTTTAATTGTCCATTGATTTTCATTATAAAAATCCCTCAACTGACTGACTAGAAAAACTGGATGAGAAAGAGGCTCATATGAACAGGCCTGACATAAAATTCTTAAGACCTCAGTTCTTATCTTTTCTTAACAGAACTTTCATTACTCTCTGGAATATAATCTCCTCTTATTTCTAGGCCTTCATATACTCTCTCTGGTCATAGGGACAAAGGAAACATGGTTACTCTATGTCTTAATGCTAAAAACTCTTATATTTGATCAGAGCTTAATGTTAACAATGTCAAAAAGAGTAAGACGGGAGACATCTATAATGAAATTCAATGTCACACTTCACCCCAGACAGATAAACATATGATGACAAGCCACCCTGAAAATTCTTCCTTCAGCTTACACATCACATGTAATCAGTGTCTTTTTATATTTTATTTATCAAGCAACAAGGAACACAATAAACTATATATGAAGCACTGCGGGGAAACCCCCAAAATAATAAAAAGCAAACTGCCTAAAACCGCAGAAGCCGCTTGCTTACCATCCTGCAGAGGAGAGAATGTGAATTGCTCTTCTGCCTGGGTGGGGTCAGTAGCACAGCTGGCTCAAAGACATGTGCTGAGATACTGCTGGCCAGAGTCACACTATCTGGTGAGTTTGGCACCTGAGACAGTTTAACTGGCCGCTCCTCCTGTGGGAACTCAGCCACTTCTTCCTCTCTGAACATCAATGGCACAGAGGTATTAGCATTTACACCCGGACCTTCTGAAAGAGATGAGAGGCTCTTAATACATAAACAAAAAGGGACACACTCATACTTAAATCCATTACAGCAAAGTACAAGATTCACATCTGGAAAGTCAATAATTCACATCTGAAGCTCATGGACAGTCAGCATTAACAAGTTGCTATTTGTTTTTATTTTGGGTTTTTTTTAATGTGTTTGGTCTTTTTTTAAACTGCTAATGTGAAACCTATACTTGGACCAAGAGGCAGTCATCAGAACAGAGCAGGGAGATACTGGATGGTTCAAAATCAAGAAAGGGGTCCGTCAGGGATGTATTTTGTCTCCATACCTTTTCAATCTGTATGCAGAATAGATCACCGAGATGCTGGGCTGTATGAGGAGGAATGTGGCATCAGGATTGGTGGAAGAATCAACAACAACCTGCGTTATGCAAATGACACAACCGTGCTCACTGAAACTGAAGAAGACCTGAGGCGTTTGCTGCAGAAGGTCAAGGACTGCAGTCTTCAATATGGATTGAAGCGCAATATCAAAAAAACAAAGATTCTCACCACTGGGCCAATTGGCAGCATCAGTATGGATGATGAAGAGATTGAGATAGTTAACAGTTTTAGTTAGCTTGGCTCCACAGTCAACACTCTTGCTAACAGCAGCCAGGAAATCAGGAGGCGAATTGCATTGGGAAAGTCGCTGTGAGGGACCTCTCAAGAGTACTGAAGTGCAACGACGTCAGGTTGGAGACTAAAGTGCGGCTGATCCAGGCTATAGTCTTTGCAATTCTGTGCTATGCATTGGAGAGTTGGACAATGAATAGGGATGATAGAAAGAGAATTGATGCCTTAGAGTTGTGGTGTTGGAGAAGAGTGTTGTATATACCATAGACTGCTAGGAGAACAAACAGGTTTATCCTGGAGAGGGTGAAGGTAGAATGTTCCCTTGAGTCAAGGATTCTGAAGCTTCGTCTGCGCCACACCAACTCCAAGGGAGTCTGCGTGACAAAATCACCCGACTGAGGCGAAAACTTCAAGGAAGTCAGCCTCTCGGAACATGTGCTTTCTCCATGATTGTTCTTGGCCTTTCTGTAATTTCTCTTCTATTGTCTCTTTGTGTTTTCTATGTCGGACAGGGGGAGAAGGCTGTGTTAACACACTTTACACAAAGTGTTCCTACTTAAAAGTTTGTTAGATGTTCCCAGAAAGAACTAAATGGAGGTGACGACTTTAATACACAAACATTACCTCCGGTTCTTTTAGCATTACTAAAACTTCTCAAGAATAATAAGATTTTAGGGTAATCCATGGATGCATTATGACAAAAAGAATTAATGGTGGAATCCCAAAGATTTCTAAAATCCCAGAGATTCCTAGATTTCTAGGGCTTATAAGAACTTCTTCAAAGGAAAAACTCAAACCCTTGCCCCCCACGATGAGAACACCAGGTGGAAGAATTGTTTCTCTGTTAGGTAATGGTTGTTTGTGGCAGCCCTCTATTGGGAGAGGCCCTTACAAAATTCCAAAGCCTACAGATAAACCTCTTCCATATACTGGAGAATATAATGAATTTAATGCAAAACACCCTGATGGTTTTGTGTCTTGGGATATATTTTTCAAAAGGTTTGAAAATAATCAGAGGGAAGATGTTAGGAGAGGTGTAAGTGGTAAAATAAATCATGAAACACGAGATTGGGATGATGAATTTAGGCGATATTATGACCCAAAACATCCTTTGTATGAACCTAAACCCCCTTATTGAGATAGTAATCACCCGTAAAAGTGTTGTCTTTTGAATGGAAATAAATAATATTGTAAATTCAGCTAAAAATGTAAAATGTATCAGCTTAAATTTAAAATGTAACTTTTTTACTTCGTAACTTTGTAATCCAAACAAGTTGGAAAAGAGGTTTGAGAAGAGGTTTTAAAAAAAAACTTTAAGCATAAAGCCATTGTCTACCAAGCTCTCCAATTACCAAGGAACCATGACCATAAAGAATAGCTGTGTGCAAGAAAATAATGTAAACTTTATTCTTACTTTTGTTGTCTTTTTGGCTATTGTTAAGCCCCTAATTGAAAAAATGGGATATAAATGTATCATGCTAAATGCAATAGAGAAGCAGGAAGAAGAAGAAGGAGAATGAGAGTGACTTAGAATTAAAATCATCAAGATCACTTGACTGTTTGTCTTGTGTTCTTTCACCGTCCCTCCACTGAACTTCTACCCACCTTCGTGTTCCCTCTTCGAGACCCTAGACTCCAGGCTTGCAGCCCCTCCCGAGTGCAGCAGCCCGTGGCACATCTGACATACTTTGGGCATGTTGCAAGGAGAGACTGGTACTTGGAGAGGGACATCATGTTTGGGAGAGTGGAGGGACGGCGCAGGAGAGGAAGACCCTCGATGAGATGAATCAATTCTGTGAGTGGAGTGGTGGGAATGAATGTGTTTGAGACAGTGTGATCGGCACAGGATAGAATGGCATTTGGGGCTCTTGTACATAGGGTCGCTATGAGTCACCAACGACTAGATGGCACATAACAACAACAACAACAACATTCCTGAGAAAAGCACTGAGGATGTCAAAGCCATAAAAATCTAGGACTCTAAAAACTCACTGTGAAATTCCTAAAAAATATCCTGTTTTGTCTTGGAAGAAGTATTCCTTAGAAGGTGAAAGGTGAAACCTTGTCTCACATACTTTAAGCATAATATCACGACAAAGACACACTGGGTAGAGATCAGTGAAAAAGACCCTCAAAGAGAAAGGCTGACAGACTAATTGCAGTATTAGGCTCTAAGCCCAGCTGAGATTGTGAAGATAGCACACGATCAGGCAGTGTTTTGTTCTATTGTATGTAGGGTCATGATGAGTCTGGGCAGACTCTACAGGACCTAACGAGAAATCTTCAGGAAACTTCAGAATTCTCCATTATTTGTATGAACAGCTTTCTAATGGTCCTGACAAATTAACAGGATGGCAAGAACAGGGCATATTAATCCACTACTTGCATATACAAGACTCATCACAACATAACGTCATTCACAAGGCATCAAACAGCAGTCACATTTACATCATCAATACATCATCATAAAGTGGTCACATACATTCCCAATTACTTAAAAAAGGGTTACAAGAGCTAAGATTCATAATGGAAAAATACTACAGTGGGTACCTTTAATGAACAGAAATTCATTTTCTCATAGCTTAGGAGGCTAGAAATCCAAATTCCAAGTGCTGGCTCTAGGAGCAGGCTTTCTCTCTCTCTGGCTCTCTCAGAGGAAGGCCTCTGTCTCTTTAGCTTCTGCTTCCAGGTTCCCTGTAGCTCTCCATGTGTCTTAGCCTTCATCTTACCCCATCTTTCCTTTGATAGTTTGTTAAACGTCTTTTATGTCTCAAGGAGATTGGACATATGCCCTACACTATGGCTTTGTCTGATTGTTTACTCTCTAAGGTCATTAAGCATTTTAACTCAAGTCTGAAAGGATAAAACTACACTCACCTGGATCGTTTACAATTCTTCTACTTATGGCTCCACGTTCTGATGCCTCATTTTCTTCCCTGATGTTGTTTATCACCGGACAATTCTTAATGGCATGTGTGAGGGATATAATTTGCTCATCTGTCGTGACCATGTACTGCTGAAGTCTTGTCTAGAGAATAAAGAAGTGAAATCATATTATCAGTATGTCATATATCAAACTGTGGCCTAAAGGGCAAATCATGTAAAGCATATACAGATAAGTATCTGTTTTTTTGTTATTGGAGTGTACTATTAAGCTGGAATTGGAACCAGCCCGTAGCTAACTATATATATATAATTTAAATTCAAATTAATAGATATAAATCAAAATATCTAAGAATTTCTGACTTTACCAAACAATGCTATTGCTAGGAATAAACAATTAAAAATAACTATTTCTAAATAGAAATAATGTAAAACTCTGATGACAGAAGAAGAGTTAAGTAAAGAATGGAACATTATGAATAATAAATATACTGCTATGGAGCTCTGGTGCCCAGTGGTAAGAAGCTGCACTGTCAACCTAAAGGCATGTGGTTCAAAGCTACCAGTTGCTCCAACAGGGAAAGATGGGCAATCACAGTCACTGTGTCAATCCATCTCATCAGGGGTCTTCTCCTCCTTCACTGACCCATGTCATCTGTAACATGTAACAAGAAGTATACTGCTACAATAATAAAAAGGAGCAGTTTTTTACAAAATCTTTCACAGAGATCATGTCCACTGATTCTCACGGGGGTAATACTTATGGCCTAGTCCATGGTGAGATGCACTGATAATCCAAAGGCCAGATCTCTATGGTGGACTGAATCCATCAGCAGTTTGGAGGGAGAAAGAATGTCAATCTCTTTCCCTGAAGTCTTTGAAAAACTGCTGGAGGGGCAGCCAACAGTCAGTTCTGACTCAAAAGCAATGAATTTGAGCGTTTATTTTATCCACACAGTTTACACAGCAAGAAGTGACTGCACTGCCAACTCAAAGGTAGGTAGTTCAAATCCACCTCTCATGCCATTTGCTGCCTTTGAAAACCCACGGAATAGTCAGTTCCAACTTGACAGTACGCAAAAACAACAGTCTATATCTAAATACACACACACACACACACACACACATATATATATACATACATACATATGAATGTATAGATGGGTATGTATCAAAAGATTTTGAATCATGGTGACCCTTCACTGGATTTCCAAAGCTGTATATCTATCTTACTGGAAGGAGATTACTTCAACTTTCTCTGTGAAAGCAGCTGGTACATTCAAGCTGCGGACCTTTTAATTAGCAGACAAATACTTAAAACTATCATACCACTAGAGCAAAAACCCTCACTGATTCTCATAGGTCCCCACATGGCACAAATGACTTAACTCTCATGGCCTAGGGAGTTGGGAATTGTGCTGGCAACCCAGAGGCAGCCCAGACAAATTCACCAGTTGTTCTGAGGGAAAAATATGGGCAACCTCCATTTACAGTTCCTGAAAACCCATTAGAAGGTCAGCTAGGACCCAGTTTCAACTTGACATCAATTAATGAGTGATTAACACAAAAGTCATTAGTTCAAACTCATCCAGTCGCACTAACACACACACACACACGTGTGTTTTGAGAAAAATACCATGGAGCAATTCTATTCTCTATCCCATGAGATCACAATGTCATAATTATATAAACACAAATGAAAATTAACAATGGCAAGAAAGAGGTACTATTACTAATAGCTACTGGTGTTGGTGTTGTGTACCATAGTGTCAGAACTGACCCATAGCAAACCCTCTGGCAGGTTTTTACAGGCAGTTAATCACATGGGAGGAGACTGCCCATCCTTTTCCCATGGAAAAGTTGGTGGCCTCGAACTACGTGCCTTTGAGATTGCAGCACAGCTTCTTGCCACTAGGCCACCAGAGCTCCCAAATAGGTACTGCTACATGAAGTACTATATATGTTATATCGCCAGTCGAATTTTCTTCCCTGGAATTCACAGTGTTGTTGTTATGAGCTGCTGAATTGCTTGTGACTCATAGCAATCCTATGTACAGCAGCTCTAAAACCTGCCCTGTCCTGAGCCACTCTGATTTCAACACACCAACCCCCCTGCCCCATTATATTTAAACCTGTTTCCAAGGTATATATTCAATAGGGAGCTCTGGTGGCCTACTGGCAAGAAGCTGGAGTGCAATCCCAAAGACACCAGCTGCTCCGCAGAAGAATGGGCATTCTCCTCCCATGCGATTAACTGTCTCTGAAACCCTCCAGGAGGGTCAGTTATGGATTGGTTCCGACTCTGCGGTATACACCAACAGCGGTACACAATAATAGCGTATGCCATCATCTCAATGAACCTTCTCAAATTAAAATGTCCAAAACCAGGCTTATTTTCTTCAAATCCTCCCCACTTGATAACAGAAAATTCAATCCTTCTAACTACTCAGGCCAAAAATATTGACTCTTCTCCTTCTTTCACACACTGTGTCTGATCACCAGCAAATTCCACTGGTCTACTTTTGACTGACCACCAGTTTTGTGAGCATCCTGTGAGCTCACAAGACACCAAAGGGTATTTTCAATTTCTGAGGGAGATCATAATGTGTCAGACCAGAGAAGCACTAAGTCAAGAGGATTCACAGTCTCAGCAGTACATTATTCTCTTAATTCTTTCAGATGACAGCATATCTTCATTAAGTCAGATTTCAGCAACTGAAATACAGAGCTGTTGTACATAGGATCGCTATGCATAGCAAGCAACTCAACAGCACGTAACAACTACAATGATGAAGATGATGTCATGAAAAGCAATATGAAACAGGCAATAAGAGTGATGCTGTCCAAAATGATCCCAGGCTTATAGAAGCTGTATTCATAGAGTTGCTAGGAGTTAGATTGGACTTGACAGCAATGAAGTTTTAATGAGGTGATTACACCACCTTGTGGATATACAAAGCACCACTGAATTAAACTTTATCAGGGTAAATTTTATAGTATGTGAATTACTTATCAATTTTAAAAATTGCATGTCTTACTTCTAATGAACATTCATACAAATATAAATTGTCAACTATCTGGCCAAAAGATTGGAAGAGGTCCATATTTTTTCTCATTCCCAAGAAAGCTGATCCTACTGAATGTGCAAACTACCAAACAATATCATTAATATCACATGCAAACAAAATACTGCTGAGGATCATTCAAACAAGGCTAGATAAAGAACTGCCAGAAAGAGATCAAGGCAAAATCATTGCTGATTTCAGATGGAACCTGGCTGAAAATAAAGAATACCAAAGAATGTGTATTATGCTTTATTGATTATGTAAAGGCATTTGACTGTGTGCATCTTAACAAGCTGTGGCTGACATTGAGAAGAATGAGAATCCTACAGCACTTAATTTTGCTCATGTGAAACCTATATCTGGCCTAGGTTTAGATCAGGAAGCTGTTGTACAAACAGAACACGGGAACACTGTTGTTGCTGTTGTTATGTGCTGCTGAGTTGCCTGCAACTCATAGTGACCCTATGTACAACAGCCCTAAACCCTATTCTATCCTGTGCCAATCTCACTGTCTCTAACACACATACCACCATTACCCCAATCAATGCATCAATCCACCTCATAGAGGATCTTCCTCTCCTGTGCTGTCCCTTCACCCTTCCAAGCATGGCATCCCTCTCCAAAGACTGGTCTTTTCTTGCAACACGTCCAAAATATGTCAGCTGAAGCTTCAGAATCCTTGCCTCCAAGGAGCAGCCTGTTTTCACCCTCTCCAGGGCAAACCTGTTTGTTCTCTTAGCATGCCATGGTATATTCAACATTCTTCTCCAACACCACAGCTCAAAGGCATCAATTCTCCTTCTATCATCCCTAGTCATTGTCCAGCTGATGATGCATAGCAAGTGATTACAAAGACCATGGCCGGTATCAGGTACCTGTTAGTCTCCAAAGTGACAACACTGTTCCTCAGTACTTTGGAAAGGTCTCTAACAGCAGATTTTCCCATCGCAATACGTCTTTTAACTTCCTGGCTGCTGGTGCCAAGAGTGTTGATTGTGGAGACAAGCAAATGAAAGCTGTTAACAATCTCAATCTCTTCACCATCCATCCTGATGCTTCCAATTGGCCCAGTGGTGATAATCTTTGTTTTCTTGATATTGAGCCTCAATCCATATTGAAGGCTGCAGTCCTTAACCTTCTGCGGCAAGTACTTCAGGTCCTCCTCAGTTTCAGCAAGCAGGGTTGTGTCATCTGCATGACACAGACTGTTGATGAATCTTCCTCCAATCCTGATGCCACCTTTCTCTTCATACAGCCCAGCCTCCTGGATAATCTGTACAATTTTTTTTATCAACTGTTTTGTAAATGCATACATTTTTAGCAGCCCTCTATAGTTTAACTATAAGGAACTGTGCTACCAATGCAAAGGCACCTAGTTCGAATCCACCAGGTGCTCTGTGGGGAAAAGATGGACAATCTCTTCTCATGTGATTTACTGCCTCTAAAAACCCATCGGAGAGTCAGCTACGGGTTGTTTCTGACTTGCATCTACACAAGAATAACAGGAACATTTTTAAGAAGAAGGATCACACTTCATTATATTTTCTTAAAAGTGGTAGATGCTTTTCTTTTTAAAAAAAAAACGGTGAGAAAAAATTGTATTTAGAATTAGCCAGTTGGACTCAGTTTAGATGACCCCAATTTTGTTGGCAACATCCAAAGCATCATAGTTAGGAGCAAGTCGAACATAGGCCTTCTTCTCTCCATCAGGCCTAATCAAACTGTTGACGGCAGCCACATCAATGTCACAGAGCTTCTTTACAGCTTCTTTAATCTGATGCGTGTTGATCCTAACATCCACAATAAATACATGTGTGTTGTTAACATCTATCTTCTTCATGGCTGACTCAGTGGTCAAGGGAAACTTGATGATAGCATGGTGGTCAAGGTTGTTTCTCCGGGGAGTGTTCTTCTGGGGGTACTGGGGCTGCCTTTAGAGCCTCAGCGTTTTAGGCTGCCGGAAGGTGAGTGACATGCAGATCCTCTTTTTTTTTTTTATTGGCTGTGCGTGCCCTTCAGGACTGCCTTCTTGGCCTTTAATGCCTTTGTTTTGGCTTCGGTTTTGGGAGGGACAGAGGCTTCCTTCTTGCTTTTGGCACCATCTTTGTAGAAAGGGTTTATTTTCCTTTTTTAAGAGGTGAGATGATTTACTGGTTGTTTACTTTTTTTAGCACAACTAAAAAACAGTGGGGTATTAAATTGTGGGGTAACATTCCATGAGTAGGGGGACAGGTTTTATACCCAGAATGCAAAACATATTAACTAACAATTTGGAGTAATGATTTTGCATTCATGACTTGAATATTTAAAATTAAGTCCATTTCTGCACTCTCTCTGCATGGCTGTCAGAATTATGTGCATACTGTAATCTCCTTGGTCATGAAAGACCAGTTTCTTAATAACATTTTTTATGTGCTGTGGAAAGTTGGAAGTTTGCCTGTGTAGTGTGTCTGATAATAAACTGTGAATCAACACTCTTGGCATCAGCAGCCAGGAAGTTAAAAGATGTATTGCATTGGAAAAGTCGACTGTTAGGGATCTCTCCAAAATACTGAAGTGCAATGGTGTCACTCTGGAGACTAAGGTGCGTCTGATACAGGCCATGGTCTTTGCAATCACTTGCTATGCATCAGAGAGTTGGACAATGACTAGGGATGATAGAAGAAGAATTGATGCCTTTGAGCTGTGGGGTTGGAGAAGAGTATTGAATATACCATGGACTGCTAAGAAAATGAACAGGTTCATCACAGAGAGGGTTAAACCAGTCTGCTCCCTGGAGGCAAGGATTCTGAAGCTTCATCTGACATGCTTTGGACATGTTGCAAGGAGGGACCAGTCCTTGGAGAAGGACATTATATTTAGGAGGGTGAAGGGACAACACAGGAAAGGAAGACCCTCTATGAGTTAAGATTGATTCAGTGAGTGGGATAATGGAGGTAGGTGTGTAAGAGAGAGTGAAACTGGCACAGGACAGAGCAGGGCTTAGGAATGTTGTACATAGGGTCGTTATGAGTCGCAGGTGACTCGATGGCACATAACAACACCAATAGCCTCTTAATGAAAGCATGCCTTCAAATTTAAAGCTGCAAAGTCACAGGAATTTCGAGAAAAACTAAAACTAGATTTTTAGATTTTTGGTATGTATATAAGAACTCATCAACAACCTACATTATACAAATGACACAACATTCTTTTGTTGAAATTGAGGAGGACATGAAATGCTTCATGCAGAAAGTCAAGGACTGTAGTCTTCAATATGGATTGAAGCTCAACGTCAAGAAGACAAAGATTCTCACCACTGGGCCAATTGGCAGCACCATGATTGATGGAGAAGAGATAGTTAACAATTACAGCTTGCTCGGCTCCACAGTCAACACTCTTAACACCAGCAGTCAGGAAATCAAAAGATAAATAGCATTGGAAAGTCTGCTATCAGTACTCTCCAGAGTACTGAAAAGCAACATTGTCAGTCTAGAGACTAAGGTGTGCCTAATCCAGGCCATGGCCATTACAATTACTTGCATCAGAGAGCTGGACAATGACTATGGATGAGAAGAAGAATTGATGCCTTTTAGTTGTGGTGCTGGGGAAGAGTCTTGCACATACCATGGACTGTCAAGGAAACAGTTTTGTCTTGGAGAGGGTGAAACCAAGTTTCTCCTTGGAGGCTAAGATTTTCAAGATTCATTTCACATACTTTAGACATGTGGACAGGAGGGACTGATTCTTGGAGAAGGACATCATGCTCAGAAGGGTGAAGGGACAGCGTAGAAAAGGAAGACCCCAAATGAGACGGATAGATATAATAACTGGGTATAGGCAAGTCAGTGTCAGTAAGACTGGCTCAGGACAGGCAGGCTTCAGAACTGTTGTACCTAGGGTCACTATGAGTCACAGGTGACTCAATAGCACATAACAACAACATATTAAGAACTGTATACACTTTATTCATAATGTCTTTGATCCTTAAAGCAACCAATAAAATAGCACTAATGAAATAAAACTAAAGAAATAAAAAGATGGCCATACAGTCTCCTCCCACGTAATAACTGCCTCTGAAAATGCACCAGAGGGTCTGCTATTGGTAGGTTTCGACTCGATGGTACACAACAACATCAAAATTAACTACAGAGGGTATTATTAAATGCTTCCCTCTGTTGTTTTAAAGGACTGTATCATTAACACTCATTTGATATTTTGGGTAGCCTAGGGGCAAGGAACTACACTGCGATCCTGAAGGCATGAAGTTTAAATCCACCAGTTGCTCTGTGGGAGAAGGATGGGCAATCTTCTCCCATGCGATTAACTGCCTCTGAAAACCCACCTGAGGGTCAGCTCTGGGTCAATTTCAACAAGGTGGTACTCAACACACAACAACAACACAACACACATAGGATAGGATATGGTTCAGATACTGCTCTATTTATGAGTCATACTCAAAAGCACTTAACAACAACCACTTTTACCTTCTCTGTGAGACACACAGGATCAACTTCTAAACAGTATACCTCATGTACACCAACCACATCCTCGTCGGCAGTGCTATGTGGCTATCTGGGATGTGACATATTTGCATGTTGTCATGATGTGAGCAAGTTTCAAGTAAGCTTCCAGACTGAGACAGACTAAGAAGAAAGGCTTAATGATCTACTGCTGAAAACCCTGTGGATAAGAAGGAAACACTGCCTGATCCACAACCGATCACAGAGATACATGGTGCAGAAGCGGCCACTGATTCAACGGATTACACAGAGCTGATTCTGTGGCAGGTAACAATAACAACACTGTAATACTGGTAGCTGCTATGTAAATGTACCTGTTCTCCTTCCCACTAACAAAAAAATTTCTTAAGGGCAGGAGACTGACTCTATGTACTATTTGTAACCCATGCTGCTTCTGTGATATCTCCTATATGAAAAATATTTAATAACTATTGTGAATAATAGTAGCAAAGAGGTAAAATGTAATGACACCAACAAAACTAAGCCAAAGGCAACTATAGGAGAATTTCCAACATTCTGAAAGGTACATTAGACTACCAAGGCAAAACCTTTAAAATCACAGCTGAGTACCTGTAGAGTAATATTTTGTTCCCTAAGAAGAATAATTTCAGCTGTCAGAGCATCAATGAGCTCTCGATGATCAACCAGTACTTGATCCAGTTGCTGTCTTGTCTCCACCTCTTTGCGCAGCTGTAGTTCACTCTACAAAGAAATATCAGTTAAACTTCCATGAGTAGCATCACAGCTTGGAAGCTAGAAGTTGTCATTCAAAGCTATCAAGGATAATATTCACAAAGAAGCATATATTATTTGACAGTCATGGCTTAAGAGCAGAAAAGGTGTGTTTCAGGGCTGTGGCCTTATCTATTCAATCTGTACGCAGAGCAAATAATTTTAAAAAGTAGGACAATATGAAGAAAATGTGGTATCAGGATTGAACACTCATCAGCAACTTGTGTTACACAGATGATAACACCTTGTTTGCTGAAAGTGAAGAGGACTTGAAACTCCTGCTGCAGATCACACTGCAGTCTTCAATACAGATTACATCTCAACCTCGAGAAAACAAAAATCCTCACCAATAGACCAAAAGGCAACATTACTGTTGCCTTACAGTTGAGAAAAGACTAAAATTGGCATCTTTTTCATTTTACTTAGATCCACCCAGGGTAACATGAGTCAAGAAATCAAAAGACATGTTGAAATGAGAAAATCTGCTATTAAGGACCTCTCCAAAGTGCTAAAGAGCAAAGAGGTCAGTTAAAAAGACTAAGGTGCTCCTGATCCAAGCCATGGTCTCTCAATTGCTTCCTAGGTATCCGAAAGATAAATCATAAATATGAATGACAGAAGGATGAATGCTTTTGCACTGCGGTGTTGGAGAAGAATACTGAACATCCTATGGACTGGTAAAAGAATAATTAACTCGGTTTTGGACTAAATAGAAGTAGAGTGCTCAGAAGATTGTTCAGTAGAGACACAGAGGTGAAAGGTCATCTCATATACTTTGGCCACACTATTAGGAGGGGTCAGCTTGAGGGAAAAAGACAAAGACATCACACAGGGAAAATGGAAAGGTCAGAGAAAGAGGAGGCCCTCAAAAAGAAGTACTGCACAGTGACACAGCACTGGCTTTGAAGGTATCAGAAATGGTGAAGATGTCACAGGATAGGGCGAGGTTCAGATCTGCTATTCATAAGGGCTTATAAATCGCTGTTGATTCAAGCAACAAAATCATACTTTAAAATCAGGATCATTTATCTGAGCATGTAGCAACAAATGACAGAAGGCCAAAAAAAAAGATAAACTTTAATGGGAATCCCAGAACACTTGATCGGGCTTGTGTGAAACCTATACCTGGACCAGGAGGCAGTTGTCAGAATACAGCAAGGGAACACTGCTTGGTTCAAAATTGGGAAAGGTTTGTGCTATATGCAGAACAGATTATCCGGCAGGCTGGGCTCTATGAGGAGAAATGTGGCGTCAGGATTGGTGGAAGAATCGTCAACAACCTGCATTATGCAGATGACACAACCCTGCTTGCTGAAACTGAGGAGGACCTGAAGCACTTGCTGCCCAAAGTCAACGACTGCAGCCTTCAACATGGAATGAAGCTCAATATCAAGAAAACAAAGATTATCACCACTGGATAAACTGGCAGCATCGTGATGGATGGTGAAGATATTGAGATTGTAAATAGCTCCACAATCAATACTCTTAGCACCAGCTGCCAGGAAATTAGAAGATATATTGCATTGGGAAAGTCTGCTGTTAGAGAGATCTCCAAAGTACTGAAGAGCAATTATGTCAGTCTGGAGAGTAAAGTGTGCCTGATACAGGCCAAGGTCTTTGCAGTCACTTGCTATGTGTCAGAGGGCTGGACAATGAGTAGGGAGGATAGAAGAAGAATTGATGCCTTTGAGCTGTGGTGCTGGAGAAGAGCACTGAATATACTATGGACTGCTAAGAAAATGAACAGGTTCATCATGGAGAGGGTTAAATCAGGCTACTCCTTGAAGGCCAGGATTCTGAAGCATCGTCTGACATTCTTTGGACATGTTGCAAGGAGGAACCAGTCCTTGGAGAAGGACGTAATGCTTGGGAGGGTAGAGGGACAGCATAAGAGAGGAAAACCCTCAATGAGCTGGACTGATTCAGTGACTGAGGTAATGGAAGTAGAGGTGTCAGAGACAATTAAGATTGGCACAGGACAAAACAGGATTTAGGACTGTTGTACATAGGGACGTTATGAGTTGCAAGCAACTCAACAGCACATAACAACAAAAACAACAATCTAAAATTAAAGTATTTTAAACAAAGCTATTATTCAAGGTTGACTGTAAATAAAGTGTTTATTCAGCAGTTACAATCAATTATGTGGTGGTGGTTGTTGTTAGGTGCCGTCAAGTCGCAGACGACTCATAGCGACCCTATGAACGAAAGGCCTGAGCACTGTTCATAGGGTTTCCAGAGGCAAACCATTTCGGAAGTGGGTGCCATGCCTGCTTATGTGAAGACAAGAAAAATCCCTAAGTGGAGACTAATGACATCATGCTCTTACCTCTTTAAGGTACCGAACCAGGCGGCAGAGGGTGCTCACCAGGGACAAAGTGAAGCCTGTGAGGCCTGGATTGCTCTGCAGTCCCTTGACTTCACGTCCTGTCCACCTCTCATATTCCTCCATTTCCTGTTCCACTTCCTCTATCATGTGTTTGAGGACATCCACATTGGCATTATTGTTACTCTTACTCTGTATATCTGCAGAGGTTGTGCTACTTGATAACATGTTTTGCTTCTGCTTGGAAGGAGCAAGCAAATCCGGTTTTCTTTTCACTGTTGACAGAAATTATTTTTTTAAGGTCAGGAAAAATGATTTTTAAACTGTAATAAAAACCTTTTAAACAACTGCCTATATCTAGAAATCATTTTTATAGAAGTTTATCATTATTGTTCCTCAGTCAGGTTAAGCTATTAAGTGAGTAAACTTGAATGATCTCTCTACAGAGCTATTGGTAATGGAAGAGGTACTATTAAACAAACTCTTTCACTGAATCCAATACTTTGATTTTAGGCTGAAAAACATTACTGAAGAGATTAAGATAAAATAAGTTCTGGGTAGCATAAACAGTTAAGTCCTTGACTATTCTAAGCAAAAAGCTGGTGATTTCTTTGAACCTACCCAGAGGCACCTTGGAAGACAAAGATGGCCACGTGTTTCTGAAAGGTCACAGCCTTGGAACCCTATGCAAACACAGTTCAACTCTGCACACATAGGGCGACCATGCATTACAACCAACTAAACAGCAATGTTAACAAGAAGAGTGGATTATGACACCTTTCTCAAGCTAGATGCCTTAATAACTCATCTTTATAAATTAGGGAACCAAACCTTTATTTAACAGCTGTTTTGGCTTCTTGGGGTTCAGAACTTGTCCCACAGCATAGCCTGAGTCTAGAGTCTCAGAAGATTCTTCAGGCTGAAACCTAGTATGAATTCTCCTCACAGCATTCGTAGCATTGAGAGCAGCTAAAAGGAAGGACATTTCAAAAAGCATTTCATCTCAAGTATAAAAAAAAAATAAGTGTTTCAATTAATATATCGACTGATATACTCAACTAATCAAGAGTAATCAATAATCATATTAGCTTTCCTTTTAAAAACTACTGTGTTCCCCTAATCTATGGTATAAACAGACTATCAAATACAATTATCAAACAAATCCTTTTATGTGTGCTTAAAAAGAATTTTTTAAAAGAATAAAAGGAGAATAACATATAGATTATCTTTGATAACCTATAAATTATAAAAATATTTGGCAATGATATGCCTAACAAGGACTTAATCTCTAAAATATATAGATAAGTCCAACACCTCAATAAGACAAAGAACCCAATTACAAAACAGGCAGAGGACATAAAAAGACCGTTCACCAAAGAATACATTCAAATGGTCAACAAATATGAATAAATGCTCAATATCATTAACCATTAGAGAGACCAAAATCAAAATAGCAGTAAGATACCATCTGCCCGGGCAACAAAAGACATCAAACAATAAATGCTGGTGAGGACGCAAAATGGTATAACCGCTCTTGAAAGCGGTATAATAGCACCACCTCCTTGGAAAGTTGGGAATAGAAATACCATTTGAGCCAGAACTCTCACTACTAGGAAAGTAATCTAAAGAAATTAGAAAAGAGACATAAATTGATATGTGTACACTCATATTTACAGCAGTGTTATTTATTTACCATAGCAGAGAGTTTGAAATAGCCTACATGCCCATAAATGGACAAATGGCCAATTATGGAACTATGGTTTCTTTACAATGGAGTACTATGCATCACTGGAAAAAAACAAAGAATTTGTGAAATAGTGACTGCACAATATAGATGAATCTAGAACAAATTATGCTCAGTGAAATAAATCAGCCACAAAGGTAATTATAAGACCACAGAGACAAGATAAGGAAATGTTTACCCAGGGACAGAAAGGTTCCTAGACAGTAAACAGAGATGGGAAGGAAGTGACAAGTCCCACAAACATAATAAATAGTTATGCAGATGAAGGAAAAGGCAACATGCAACAAGAAGTTGATCAGACATTATAAGTAATTAACTGTGCTAATCAATTGTAATAAATGTTATAAACCAAAATACCTAAGAATGATTGAACAACACACCAACACATTTATAAATTTTCAGTAAAAAACCCCCAACCCCATGCTGTGCAAATGTTCACCAAAAATACAATAAAATATTATTTAAATAAGTGAAAAAAAATGAAAAACTGCTGTGTTTAAGGAAGAGTCCAATAAAACCAGCCAACATTCTGTGAGAAGCGACACAATAGAGAAACACACCTTTGCGTTCACTTGATGGAGTGGCAGGTAACGGAGTTCCCGGGGAAGGTGTTCTTTGTGACTGTGCTGCTATTTTCTGCTGAATGTCAGTCCACAGTTGATTTATTAACTCGGAATTTTCTTCATTTAGTTGCTGAAGAAATCTATTAAATATATAATAGTAAGGTTTATTAGAACCCTGGTGTCCCAAAAGTCAGAAGTCCAAACCATCAGGCCAGAGTGCAGGAGAAAGATGTAGCCATCTGCTATGATAAAGTTATAATAGCCTTAGACACCCAGTGCAATTCTACTGTCTACTGAGTCACTCACTATGAGGTGAACCTGAATCAATGGCAACAGCTAGGAGAAAAATGGAATCATTCAATAGTTTACATGTTTGCTTTAAAGGAGGTTTTCAGAAAACCGAGCTTAAGGAGCTCTGATGGCACAGCACACAGATTGTGCTGCTAAGCTAAACATGGCTGGTTCAAATCCATCGGTGGCTCTGCAAAAGAAAGATGGGAAATATCCTTCTGTGTACTTTACAGCCTCTGAAAACCTACTGGATGGTTAGCTATGAGTTTCATCATTTATAATGAAAAAAGATACTTACACTTTAACCAATAAGACAGGGAGCCTTGATATCTGTCATCTTAACATTAGAAGGAATAGGCCAACTCTTTCCTTACTTGATTCCCTACCTTGCTTGGTCCCTTGGTGGTAGTTATTTCCTGCTCTTTCTGGAGTAATAAAGTACTGTATCCACCTTCCACTCTCTTTTCCTACAGAAAAGGAACAAAGCATCCATGGAACAGACCCTGCTCATTGTACAAATGAGCCTACCCTCGGAGCACAGCCAGTCTGTGCACCTCACCGAAGGTCACTCACTGGAGTAAAACATGCTCTTTTTGAGTGGGTGCGAAGGAGAGGAGCTGCAGTTAGGAAGGTCATTACTACAAGTTCTTTGGTTACAAAGCATTTGCCATAATCAACTTTATCCATGATAAAACTTAATGCCACCTTCATTGTTTGACTTCCTTATCTGTTTCTCAATCTGAATTGAGAAACAAAAGGAGCAGGAGGCTAAAAAAAGTAAGAACAACCCAAATGTCCATCAGCTTATGAATGGATTGGGAACTATTCTCCAGTCATAAAAGAGAAATGAATTACTGATAAATGCTACCATGTAGTCAGAAGCAACTCATGGCTAACCCTCTAGTGGGTTTATGGAGGCTGTAAATCACATGAGAGGAGACTGCACATCTTCCAAGGAACAGATGGTGGATTCAAACTACATGCCTTTGGGTTGGCAGCAGAACTCCTTACCACTAAGCCATCAGAGTTCCCTCCAATAAGGATAAACTGTGACAATAATATGTTGAATGAAAGAAGTCAGACATAGAAGACCACATGTTGTATGATTTTTTTTACATATGATAATTCAGAAGAGGCAAATCTGGATATTTTTGTCTATAAATACAGAAAGGCAAATTAATGGTTGCTTAGGGTTGGCCCACTCAGGGACACCAAAAAAAAGAAAGAAACTGCCAAAGAATATGGAGTTTCTTTTCAGGGTGGGGGGAAATGGTCTAAAATTGTAATCATAGCTGTATAACTCTGTTGATTTTTCAAAACCTAGTGAAGAGGACTTGGAATGCTTGCTACAGATCAAAATTCTTTGCCTTCGGTGTGGACTACATCTCAACCTCAAGAATACAAAAAAAAAAAAAATTCTCACCAATAAACCAATAAGCAATATCATGATAAATGGACAAAAAAATTGAAATTGTCAACTATTTCATCTTTCTTAGATCCATAATCAACACCCTTGTTACCAGCCCTGTTAAGAGGAAAGGAGATACAGTGCACTGGGAAAATATGCTGCCAGGGACCTCTCCAAATTACAAAAGAGCATAAATGTCGGTTTGAAGACTAAGGTGTGCCTAATTCAGACCATGGTCTTTTCAGTCACTTGCTATGCATCCAAAAGCTGGACAAAAAATAAAGATGACAGAAAAAGAACTGACCCCTTTGAGCTGTGGCATTCTTTAGAGGCAAGGACGGAGAAACTTCATCTATTTTGGACATGTAGCTAGTAGAAGCCAGAAAGGTCAGCAAGACAGCAAGCCCCCAAATGAGATTAATTGACACTGTGTCCACCCCTATGGGATCAAGTGTGTCAGAGATGATGAGGACAGCACAGGACAGAACAGAGTGCAGATCTATTATTTATAAGGTCACTACAAGTCATACTCAACTCGACAGCACTGAAAAACAACAACAAATGAACGTTACACTTTAGAGTTAGTAGCACAACTCTCTATAACTATCCCACCAGAACTCCCCAGATAATACTTTTTATATGGCATCTCAAGAAATCTTTTATAAAAACACTTTAAAGAGGAAATAGAGAGAATTATTTAATGGCCCTACAATCCTACAGACACATTAGAACCCTAAGGTAGATACATGATGTAGTCATTCAAAGGAGAACGGTGACCATGCGTCCGTTAAGACCTCATTTTAAGACAGTGTTAGCTCTAAGTTTGCCCTTCAGGATAAATACTATCAATTGTATTATAATGAAGTTTCTATAACAGCTGGAAAAATAAACAGAAATCTATCTAAAACTCACATAACTGTGCCCAAAAATTACAGCTTTAGAAACCAAGTCATATGAAACATTAACAACAAAAGAATGATACTATCTGGCTAAATAATCTGGGCTAAATAATGACCCCCAAAGACATGCCCACATGCTAACTCTATGAATGTGTAAATGTCACTTTATATGGTAAAAGAGGATCTGCGTAGAAAGAATTAAGGACCTTAAAATGGAGACATTACACCAGATTATTAGTGTAGGCTCTAAATGTAATCACATGTATACTGATAAGATGGAGGCAGAGAAGATTTTACACACACATACACAGAATATGAGGATGAAGGGAGAGCTGCAGAATGCTAGAAGGAATGGATTCTTCTCTAGAGAATTCTAGCCAAAATGCAGTGTTATTAAAACCCTATCTTTTTATCGAGTGGACAAATTACAGGTCTCCAAAACAGAAAAAAATAATTTTGTTATTTTAAGCCAACAAGTTAGTGGTAAATTGTGACACAATCTCAGAAAACCAAATACTACCTTAAATTTAGTTGACAACTTTCATTAAGAAAATTGGAAAGTGCTTTCTAATAATATTCTTTAAATACACTGGGAAAAAGGACTTTGCTTGTTCTTACAACCAAAATCTCCCTCTTATCTAGAATTTATTTTGTTCTGCTGTATTAACTTTAGGTAATTTATTGCTTGAACCCCAAGCTACTTTCATTTTCACTTTATCAACACTATACACCAAAGAGCTGGACAATGACAAAGGATGACAGAAAAAGAATTGATGCCTTCGAGTTGCAATGCTGGAGAAGGGTCTTGAACATACATACCATGGACTGCCAAGAAAACAAATAGGTCTGTCGTGGAGAGGGTGAAACCAAGTTTCTCCTTGGAGGGTAGGATTTTGAAGCCCCACTTCCATACTTTGGGCATGTGGCCAGGAGGGATTGTTCCTTGGAGAAGGACATCAAGCTCACAAGAATGGAGGGACAGCACATGAGAGGAAAATCCAGAAAAGATGGATTGAGACAGTAACTAAGACAATGGAGGTAGGTGTGTCAGAGTCAGTAAGACTGGCTGAGGACAGGGCAGACTTCAGAACTGTTGTACAGAGGGTTGTTATGAGTCACAGGTAACTTGATTGCACATAAGAACAAACAACAACAAATATTCTTTTAAAGTATCATCGATTGCAATAAAGTCCTAAGGACATAATTTCATAGATAACTTAGAAACACCAATATTTGTTTATATCTTTAATATACAAATCACCACCCAGAGGAACATATTCAAACATTACAGGAACTTTGCTTCTCATCTAGTTGATGTTACTAAGAAAGTCCTCCTCTCACATTTTTTCCAAGTCCTACTTACCTTCCAAAATAGCATTTCAAGTAACTGAAAAGTAATGGTTGGAGCATAAACAAAAACAAACAAACAAAAAAAAAGCAAAAATTCCTTGCCATTCAGATGACTGCCACTCATAGAGATATACAGGACAGAGCAGAACTGTTCATAAAGTTCCCACAACTATAAACCTTTACTAAGCAGAGTGCTCCATCTCTTCCTGTCTGGTGGGTTCCATAGACTCACCATTCCATTAGCAGCCAAATGTCTGAAACACACCAGCTCGCACACCAGCGAGCTCCTTTAACAGGTATAAGTTATTCAAAAGTCAGTAACTATCTGTTCACACACTTCACAAAGAGATAAAATTAGCGTTAACCAATCAAATAAAAAGCTATTTTTAAGATACCTAAATGTAAGGAACAGAAGAAATTGTGTACAAGATTATAGGTATTAAGGTTCTGAAAGGAAAAGTGCTTAAAAGATGACACATTTGCAGGTATTCCTAAGAAAACAGTTCAGTGCAAATCACTCCACAGTCACTGAAAAACACAGTTCAACATGAATTAATACAGCACACCTAAGATGTACCATCAACAGTACTTTAAGATAGAGAATATGATCACTTTTAAATTATCTGAAATAAAAAACTAAGTACCAAATCCAGTACAGGCTCTTGCCATGAGCCTTTGCTGAGCCTGGAAATGGTTCAAAATCTGCACAGAAAAAGAGGGTTGAGAGCCTACGACTGATAAAATTCACCATCTTAAGGGAAAGTTCACTCTATGTGTGAAGCACCTGACAATAACAACAAAGACCTGTGTGATCAGAATCCTGACTACTGAGAAGGAATCTCAAAGTGTGCAAAGCCCAAAGTGGTAGCGGGAGTTTTGGAAGAAGTGTCACTTCTTGGAGAGCACAGAACAAGAAGGGACACCTCTTGTGAGTGAATGAAGAGAAAAGCATGATTTGTTCAAGACAAAAAATAATCTTGACAATTAAACTAAAAAACATGCTTTGTTCTTGAAATGTCAGTGTTGTCCCTGCCTTTCTCACATGCACGTTTATGCACTTATTTCCTGCTTCACCATCCCACAGGATATCCATCCACTTCTACCCCCTCCCTTCACATCTATCTCCCTTTCACCAGCCCTCCATCTAATAACTTATATATGAAGCTTTCCATGGCTTCTGTGATTTCAAACACATCAGCTGATGGTAGTTCCTTATGTTGGGATCAGTGTCTCTGAAGTATAGTCCCAATATTTATTGGTCAAAGGTGATGCATCCTGTAGAATTGCTATGTAGATACGTTTTTCTTGGCCCGAGGCCCGAGGGCTGGAACGGATGTCACGTCCCAGAACACTTGATCATTCTAATGCGAAACTTATACTTGGACCAGGAGGCAGTCGTCAGAACAGAGCTAGGGAACACTGCATGGTTCAAAATTGGGAAGGGCGTACACCAGGGATGCATCCTATCTCCATACCTCTTCAACCTATATGCAGAACAGATTATCCGGGAGGCTGGGCTCTATGAGGAGAAATGTGGGGTCAGGATTGGTGGACGATTTATCAACAATCTGCGTTATGCAGATGACACAACCCTGCTTGCTGAAACTGAGGAGGACCTGAAGCACCTGCTGCAGAGTGTCAAGGACTGCAGCCTGCAATATGGATTGAGGCTCAATGTCAAGAAGACAAAGATTCTCACCACTGGACCAATCGGCAGCATCAGGATGGATGGTGAAGAGATTGAGATTGTACACAGCTTTAGTTTGCTTGGCTCCATAGTCAACAGTCTTGGCACCAGCAGCCAGGAAATTAAAAGGCGCATTGCCATGGGAAAGTCTGCTGTTAGGGACCTCTCCAAAGTGCTGAAGAGCAGTGGTGTCTCTCTGGAGACTAAGGTGCGTCTGATACAGGCCATAGTCTTCGCAATCACCTGTTATGCATCAGAGAGTTGGACAATGACCAAGGAGGATAGAAGGAGAACTGATGCCTTTGAGCTGTGGTGCTGGAGAAGAGTACTGAGAATACCATGGACTGCTAGGAAAACAAATAGATTTGTCCTGGAGAGGGTTAAACCGGGTGGCTCCTTGGAGGCAAGGATTCTGAGGCTCCGTCTAACTTACTTCGGACATGTAGTGAGGAGAGACCGGTCCTTGGAGAGGGACATCATGCTTGGGAGCGTGGAGGGACGGCACAGGAGAGGAAGGCCCTCTATGAGGTAGATTGATTCAGTGACTGGGATAATTGGGATGGGAGTGTCAGAGACAGTGCGATTGGCACAGGACAGAGCGGAGTTTAGGGCTGTTGTACATAGGGTTGCTATGAGTCGCAGGCGACTCGACGGCACATAACAACAACAACAACAACATTCTTGAAATACATTTGGCTCTTTAAAATTTACCAAGAACTCTGAGATGTAGCTGTAGGAAGCTGAACTGTCAACGCAAAGGAGAACTGCCTTTCTGGTGGTTCTAATCGACAGCTGCTCTGAAGGAGAAGATGGATAATCTCCTGCCTCGTTATTTACAGCCTGTGAAAACCTGCTGAAGGTTCAGCTATGAGTTGGTTCTAGCTCAAAGGCAATGAATAGAGTTAGAACTGACAGAAAAGTCCTCTCAAACCAACAAAGTTATAAAAGCCAAGTGCCCCTGAGCTGATACTGCCTCATGGAGATGGCCATGTGTGCAGGGTAGAACTGGCAGAGGTACACTGTCAGGTCTTTACTTCCATGCAGGCCTCTGGAACTCCAAGAATCTTAAAAAAACACCCCCCAACCTCTAAGCTTATTCACAAATTAAACAGGCCAAAATATCGTACATTCATACAAGACCAAAAGAAAATAAAGGTTTCATTTCATAGCTAAAGAAAATTACTTTTCTGCATATCCTGAATTCAAAAATCATGTAGCAGAAGAAAATGACAATACTCCTAACCAAATTAAATACTTTTAAACAGGTGAGATATGTACATGTGTGTATGTGTATAATTCTTGAACCAGGTATTAAAAATCAAAGTAATTAGAAACAGAAATGGAGACTAAAGCCCAGGAAGGAACAAAACAAGAATTGGTAGAACTTTATAAAACAAAATGTACATGAATGAAATCCATGTATATAGCATGTGTTTGTTTCTTATAAAAATTATTTCCAATGAATAAATCCTTGATTGTAAAAAAAAAAAAAAGAATTGATAGAACTTGAGAAAAAATGTTGGAAGAGTAGAAGATAAAGATTAATTTACAAGGTGCCCATGAGGGTATTAAATAGAATTTTAATCACATTATAGAATTAAAGAAAAAGAACCAAGAGAATGAAAAAAAAAGTTAATAAACAGTGCTTGAAGTGGAAGACAGTCTAGTAAGATCTTTTATTTATGTAGCTGAAGTCCCTGGAGATTAGCAAAACAATGAAGCAGAACAAAGATTTAAAATTGAAGAAAACATTATGGAAGTAAACAAAGAACTGAATCTACATCTTAAACTGTGTCCATGAGAAAAATCTACCTGGGAAGATAAACTTCCAGGATATACCTCTTGCTGTTAGGCGCTATCAAGTAGCCTGTGACTCATCACAACACTATGTACAATAGCTCTGAAGGCTGTCCTATTTTGAACCAATCTGTCTCCAACACATCTTCTCCCATTACGCCAATTATTGTGTCAATCCATTTCACCCACAGTCTTCATCTCCTGCACTGTCCTTCCACCCTTCCAAGTATGACGTCCTTTTCCAAGGACTGGTCCCTCCTGCTATTGTGCCCAGAATATATAAGACAGAGCTTCAAAATCCTATCCTCCAAGGAGAAACTTGTTTTTACTCTCACCAGAACAGACTTGTTTGTTCTCTTGACCACTGAATAATGTTCAAGACTCCTCTCCAGTACCACAACTCAAAGGCATTGATCCTTCTTCTATCATCCTTTGTCAATATCCAGCTATCTGATGTACAGCAAGTAATTGCAAAGACCATGGCCCAAATTAGGCACACCTCAGTGTTCAGACTGATACTGTTGTTCTTCAGCACTCTGGAGAGGTCCCAGACAGCAGACTTTTCCCAATTGTAATTTCCCTTTTCCTGACTGCTGGTGTCAAGAGGGTTGATGTAGAGCCAAGCAAGCTGAAATTCTTAACAATCTCAATCTCCTCTCCATCTATCATAGTGCTGCCAATTGTCCCAGTGATGAAATTCTTTATTTTCTCAATGTTGAGCTTTAATCCATATTGTAAACTATTGTCCTTGACCTTCTGCAGCAAATGCTTCAAGCTCTCCTCATTTTTAGCAAGCAATATGTGTCAACTATATAACACAAGTTGTTGCCGAGTCTTCCTCAGATTCTGATGCTACAATTTTTCTCATAAAGACCAGCTTCACGAAATGATCTATTCCACATATAGAGTGAAAATGTACAGAGACAAGATATATTCCTGATGCACTCCTTTCCCATTTAGAATCTTGCAGTGTTTCCTCATTCTGTTCTAACAGCTGCTTCCTGGTCCAAGTACAGGTTTCATCTTATTAATCCTTAAATACTGAAGATAAGAGGAAAATTCTCAAGTCATTAGAAAAATTATCCTCATATCAGCTTTTTCAATAGCAATACCCAAAGTAAAACAAGAAGTAATATTGTCAAGAAAGTTAAGTGAAAAAAATAAAAACCAGATTTTTATATGTAAACTACTCTTCAAATTCCAAAGTTACAGAATAAATGTTAAAAGCATAAAAACTCAGACTACTTACATTACAAACCTTCTCAAGGAAACTACCATACTCATACTACTAGCTCCATCCAACAAAAGTATCACTAGAAAAACACAATAAAAGTCTGATCATCATTTACTATATTTGATTGTTATTCTAAAACTAAAACCAATGTGGGTATTGTTAGTCTGGGCAAAGAGGGCCAAAGAGAAGAATGAAGAATTCAGAACTCAAATGCTGATGGCCTTGCCTGCTGCTGATAAGAAGAGCAAATGGCCTTGCTTGTCTGGCTAAGCTAGCAGGTGGCTCCTAAATCAGAGTGGATTGTCCCTCCCTAAAGACTCTGTTTATGATAATCCTCCCCAGTAAGTTCACAGTGTGACTTCCCATTCTGCCTCTCCAGGATAAGGAACTCACCCAGGAGCTCCCCCTCCCCCCCTTTTAATAAAGGTGCATTAAGCTTTCTCCGTTGTCTCTGATTTCTTCTTTAAATCCACTAACCTAACAGGTATGAACATGAAAGAATATGTTGAAGTTCTGTGAAAGAAAAACAATGAAGAAATGAGAATATGGGAGGAAAAGAGAAAAGTAGAGTAAGTTCCTGGTTGCTAGGCAATTAAGTCAAAGTAAAACAAACAAAAACAAACAAACAAAAACACTTAAAACTGACACACCTGACAGTGGCAGGATAAACTTGAAAAGCAAGGATTAAAGGCTCTATAAAAGTATATATACAAGGTAAACACTAGATCAAGCTATAAACTTCCTACAGACCAAAAAACATCATGTTTTAAAAAAATAACAAAGAGAACATCCCATTGAACATGAAAATCGCATTTATGATAGTATACAGATAAGCTTTAGAATAATATAAAAGTTTATATTAAAAATAACTGCCATATCAATAAATATTACGGCCTTACTTCACTAATTTGGGGGGAAAAATTAAAATGGCTAGTAAAGAAGACCTAACTCTATGTTGAATACAAGAGATACACAAGGCAAAATAATTCAGATACGGTTAAATAGTATGAACTAAAGTAAATCAAGCAAGTGGAAATAAAAAGCAGCAGAGAAGCAGCATTCTTGGTATCAGAGTAAAACTCAAGTCAAAAGGCATTAAAAGTGACAAAGGAGGATATTTTATGATGTAGACACTTACAATGAACACATTTATGGTGCCTCTGGAAACTCTATGAACTTTGATAAATGCCGAGAGTTATAGAAAGGCTTCAGGCCTTTTGTTGATAGGGTCGCTATGAGTCATGCTCAACTCAACAGCAATCAGCAACAACAAACAACAACATGTCACGAAAAATACAGAAATTGTCTTCTTTAAAGAAGATGTCTAACTCTAAATAGAATTACATATACTTAGGAAATGCAAAGAGAAAGAAACATAACACACTATAGACAAAAAGATACTACAGGAGGGGTTAGTTTATCTCCCTCAACACAGTACAAAGGGAAAACAAAATAAGGATAGAACCAATCAACTAACCCACCAACCCAGAGCTGTCAAGTTGATTCTGACTCACTGTGACCCTCCACTAGGTTTCCAACACTGGAAATCTTTTACAAGCCATCTATATCACACACTCTGCCATCAGGGTTCCTTCCTAATGAGACAGAAGACGTAAGTAACAGCAAAGAATTCTCCCGCACACATAAATGGAACATTCACAAAGATGTGCTCATCCATTAGGTCACAAAGACAACATCACTAAGTTCCACAAGTAGAAATATTACAAACCATACTTTAGCCACAATGTAAGAAAATAAAACATAACTTAAAAAGAGAAAAAACAGACACACACACACATACACACACAAACCCAAAAAACAAAACAGAGGCTCTTCTACCTATGTATCAAACAAACAAATAAACAAAAACAACAACCCCATTCTATTAAACAACTTTATAGGTAAACTGGAAAATAAAACTTAAATTACCTAATTTCCAAAATAATTAAATGGAACTTAGTAGTTTATTTGCGTATTTATTATTTACTTATTTAGCTAAGTAGTAAGGAATTGTGCTTCCAATCCTAAGGTATACAGTTCAAATCCACGAGGTGTTCTTCAGGAGAAAAATGGGCAGTCAACTCCTAGTGCCAAATGACTGCCTCTGAAAACATGCTTGAGGGTCAGGTATGGGTCAGATCTGACTCTACAGTACACAATAATAGTAGACAATTGGAATATTTGGTACACATTTAAAATAATAATCAGAGGAAAATAGTTCAGAACTTTAAATAGTTTTATCAACAAAAACAGAAGAATGACAATAAATTAAGTTACCAACTCAAAAATCTAGAAGAATAAAAAGGCCAGATGTCCTGCTGGTTTGAGATCCATAGGCCAAAAAACAAAACATAAGGAAACAGAAAAAAAGCAAAAATCGGTAGGAAAAACAACAGAAAAATAGCAGCTCTAAGTAATAGATAAAAATACTGTTTTGTTAAAAAAATACAAAATAAGTAGACAAACCATTAACTTACTCATAAAAAGGGACAAAGATCCAAATAAACAAAACTAGAAATTATGATGAGGTAAAGAAAACCTTAAAAAAAAAAGAAAAGGTTTAACATGCAGAATCTATCTGCACTCCTCTGTGAACACATTCAAATAATGAAAATGTGTTATTTCAATGTCAAGAATTCAGGTTGGGTTTAGAATAATCTGTGACACCAAGGCTATCTTTGCTAATGTCAGATGGATCCTGGAAAAAAGCAGAGAATACCTGAAGAAAGTCTGTATGTTTTATTGACTATACAAAATTAATTGACTGTTTGGATCATAACAAATTATGGCTAACCTTGAGAAAAATGAGAATCCCAGCACATTTAATTGTGCTCATTCAAAACCTAGACCTACACCAAGAAGCTGTTGTCCAAAACGAGCAAGGGTACACTATGCGTTTAAAATTAGGGAAGGTGTGTGTCTGGGTTGTTGTATCTTCTCTCCATACCTATTCAATCTGTATGCTGAATAAATTATTTGAGAAGCTGGACTCTTATGAAGAAAAATGTGACATCAGAATCAGAGGAAGACTCATCAACAACCTGTGTTATCAAAATGATACAACTTTGCTTACTGAAAGTAGGGAGGCCTTGAAGTGCTTGCTGCAAAAGATCAAAAGACTATACTCTTTAATATGGATTACATTTCAACATCAAGAGAACAAAAATTCTCACCATTGCAACATCATGACAGATGGAGAAAAGACTGAAACTGTTAACAACTTCATCTTAATTGGATTCACAATCAACACCTTGGTACCAGCAGTCAGGAGATCAGGAGACTTATTGCATTCGGTAGGCCAGGACTTCTCAAAATTAATGAGGAACAATAATGTCAGTTTGAGTGCAATGGTGTGCCTGATTCCAGTGATGGGTCTTCCAAACCACTCGCTATGCAGCGAAGAACAAGACAATGAATAAGGATGACAAAAGAAAAATTGATGTCTTTGAGTTGTGGCATTATAGAAAAGTACTGAATATCCCATGGATGGCCAAAAGAACAAACAGATATGTCTTGGAGAAAGTACAGCTGGAGTGCACCTAGGAGGCAAAAATGGCTACTCCTTGAAGAAGGACATCATACTTGGAAAGGTGGATCGTTGGTGAGAGGAAAAACTCTAACCAGATGGATTACAAAGACTGCTGCAATGGGCTCGCTCGCATATGTCAGAGATGATGAGCATGGCACAGGATAGGACAGGGCTCGGATCTGTTGTTTACACGGCCATTACGAGTCAGTGTCAACTTGGCGGCACCTAACAACAACAACAACAACATGAACACATTTGGGAGCTCCTGCAGCTCTGTGGTAAGAAGCTGCACTGCCAAGGCAAACACCTGCAGCTTAGATCCACCAGCTGCTCCATAGAATAAAGATGAGCAATCTCCTTCAGTGCAATTTACAGCCTCTGAAAACCTGCGGGAGAGTCAGCAATGAGTCAATTCTAACTCAACGACACATAACAACAACATGAATACACGAAAACATGTAGGGAAACCTACATGAAATTAATTTCCTAGAAAAATATTATTTAACTAAGTTTGGCCTGAGTTGAAATACAGTTAAACAACCTCATTTACAAAGAAGAAATAAAGTTACTATGGCACTATCCTACAAAAAAAAATACGAGGCTCAAAAGTAAATTCTATAAGATCTTCTAAGAATAGTCAGTCCTAATGTTACATAAACTATAACAGAACTTAAAAATATTAGAAAACTTGTAGAATATTCTTATGTAATCATATATAGTATTGCTATGTCAATCTGGTAAAGACTGAACAAACACTAAGAAAAATATAGGCCAACATCACTGATGAACATTAATGGAAAAATAGTAAACAAGATATAAATAAACATCAAACATGCCACACAAGATTACTGAAAATAATGGTCAAGTATGGTCAAGTAGAGTTTATTTCAGAAATGCAAGGATAGTTCAATATTTATACTCTATCAAATAGCTGGGCTCTATGAGGAGAAATGTGGGGTCAGGATTGGTGGATGATTTATCAACAATCTGCGTTATGCGGATGACACAACCCTGCTTGCTGAAACTGAGGAGGACCTGAAGCACCTGCTGCAGAGTGTCAAGGACTGCAGCCTGCAATATGGATTGAGGCTCAATGTCAAGAAGACAAAGATTCTCACCACTGGACCAATCGGCAGCATCAGGATGGATGGTGAAGAGATTGAAATTGTACACAGCTTTAGTTTGCTTGGCTCCATAGTCAACAGTCTTGGCACCAGCAGCCAGGAAATTAAAAGGCGCATTGCCATGGGAAAGTCTGCTGTTAGGGACCTCTCCAAAGTGCTGAAGAGCAGTGGTGTCTCTCTGGAGACTAAGGTGCGTCTGATACAGGCCATAGTCTTCGCAATCACCTGTTATGCATCAGAGAGTTGGACAATGACCAAGGAGGATAGAAGGAGAACTGATGCCTTTGAGCTATGGTGCTGGAGAAGAGTACTGAGAATACCATGGACTGCTAGGAAAACAAATAGATTTGTCCTGGAGAGGGTTAAACCGGGTGGCTCCTTGGAGGCAAGGATTCTGAGGCTCCGTCTAACTTACTTCAGACATGTAGTGAGGAGAGACCGGTCCTTGCAGAGGGACATCATGCTTGGGAGGGTGGAGGGACGGCGCAGGAGAGGAAGGCCCTCTATGAGGTGGATTGATTCAGTGACTGGGATAATTGGGATGGGAGTGTCAGAGACAGTGCGATTGGCACAGGACAGAGCGGAGTTTAGGGCTGTTGTACATAGGGTCGCTATGAGTAGCAGGCGACTCGACGGCACATAACAACAACAACAACAACATCAAATAGCTAGAATCTAAGGTGTAAATTCATTATATATTACTGTTGCAATGTGCTGTCAAAGTCAAACCAATTCTTAAATGATCCTACAGAGTTTCCAGAGTCTGTAACATGCCTCTGGAAACTCTATGAACCATGAGAAATGGCAACAGTTTTGAAAGTCTTCAGGTCTTTTGTTCAAAGGGTCGCTATGAGTCGTGCGGACTCAACGCAATCAACAGCAACAAATTGCATAGGAGGGGATTGGTAATCTTTTCCCACAGAGCAACTAGTGGATTCGAACTGCTTGCTTTTGCTTACTGCAAGGCTATGCTGAAAATGTCTTTTGACAAAAATATAATACTTATCCCTGATTTGTAAAAATATAAAACCTCAAAGCAATAGATATTATTATTTCCTTAATACAGTAAATTATACAGACCTCAGTATCAAAGGCAGCAACTTACGTAAGAGGGAAACTATTAAAAACTGCATGGCTGGTATGGAGGCAACAGAGTCTGACCTCCACTGGACAGATGTTCCATAAAGGTGAAGAGTCCTATCAACAACACAAAGCTGATTCTTATGAGCTCACACGTTTCCATTCTCTCATCTGTTTCTACCAATTCTCACACTCACCGTCCCTCCTGAGGTTCTCATTGCTCTACTACTAGGTTCACTAATCCACTGCAATGGCCACACAGAATTCACAGACTCATTAGGGGAGTAATAGGTTACTCTAGGTTTTTAGGATTCCTCCTAGTAGCCAGCCATCTGCCAGATTCTCCAGAGACAGGACAAAAACTTTGATTCATTGTGCACGCACACACACATACACACACACACAGAGTCAGCTTACATGTGGTACTGGAACAGGAAGTGTGAGTGTAGTTTCCATAGCAATACCAGTGTGTTTTTCAACAAGAGAGCTCCAGCCAGGCTCTTACTACATGGGTCATACCTTATGTACTTTGGTTTGTTTCCTTTGATAACTCATATCAATGGAGCTCTGGTGGTCTAGTGGCAAGAAGATGCACTGCAATCCTGAAGGCATGTGGTTCAAATCCACCAGCTACTCCACGGGAGAAGGTTGGGTAATTTCCTCCTGAGTATTAACGACCTCTGAAAACCTGCCAGAGGGTCAGCCATAGGTAGGATCTGACTCGATGGGACACAACAACAGGTTACAATTCAAGTTGGAAACAGGATACAATTCCTCAGTCAAGACAACTTCTCAGGAATGCTGGCAGGCCCTCTGAACTCACAGCTTTGGGTTAGCATGACACAGCTTTTAAGTCCTGACAATTACAAGATCGCCTTTCCCACACCACTCCCTAGCCCCTGGAGCTGTCCATTCAAGACTGGATAAAGGCCCTTGGCTGGAGCTCTTTAAAGTGGAAGTTCTGCTTCAGTGTCTCCTGTTGATCTCTGGTTCTCTGCCACCTCTTCCACTGCTGCTATTGCTGTATCTCATGCAGTTCTGACTTATTCAGGAAACCTCTGGCCCCCTCTCAGCTTTTTTATTGTTACAGATTCAGAGAGATGAAAGAAGAAGAAAACTAAATGCAGTAAGTGATCACTGCTGCTTCTTCAATCAGAAAAAAACAAAGGTTTTGTTCCATACCGTAGAGTCAGAACCAACTCATAGTTGACTCTCCAGGAGATCCTCCAAGGGAAGAGAGATTTCCCATCTTTCTTTTGCACAGAAGCTGGTAGAGTCAAACTGTGAGCCTCTCTGTAAAGTATATCAAAGTATACCATTTGGACAAAAAGAAAAAATCTGTGTAAGATTAGATAACAATATGGAATCAATGTGATTTCCTGACTTTGATAATTTTATTTGATTGTGAAAATCAATGTTGTTAGGGACCCTATGGAAAAAAGATCTGAATTTTGTCCTATCCCTTATCGTCTTCACAATCTCTAATATGCTCAAACCCATCATTATAGTCACTGTGTCAATCAATCTTGTAGGAAATACATAAAATGTTGAGGGAAAAAGAAAAAATGAAGTATGCTATTTACTCTAAATAAACGCAGTGTTTGTACATGAACCAACACACAGAGAAAGAAATAGAATAATAAAGTAGATGTGGGGAAATCTTAGCAATTAGTGTATTTAAGTGAAAGGCTGTCGGAATTACCCATACCACTCTTAAAACCTTTTGGAAAGTCTGACATATCAAAATAAAAAAAATTAAAAATACACTCTTACTTAAAAAGAAAAACAGTAGCATAAACAGACCTTTATGATGACTCAGAGAAAAAGAAAAGATTTCTAGAAATTTTCTTCATATATACCTACCTATCTGTATTCGTGTTAGACTCGGAGTTCAGCGAGCTATCCAACTCATTCTCACTTTCTTCTGACTGGCTATTTGCAGTGTCTTCTCTTCCTTCACCATCTACTTCATTAAGAGCCTATGTCAACAACATAAAAACACAGCACAAACTGGTCATACTGGCACTCTTTCTTTATGTTATAACAGAAGAACGGCGGCTAATCCTTCCACATGTGTTCTAAAACACAAACTCCCTCCTCTCCTTTCACTGCCTCAGTGCTATCATTTATTTCCCTGTGTGCAACTAGGCAATAAATTCCACATTTCCTTGAGCAGCTGCTTTTTTACCTTGTCATTTACTGGGTTTCAGAGGAAGTTTACATACTACAAATGAGTTTTCTAACCAACAATTTATGCATATTTTCTTTCACATTAGTTGCAATTCCTTCAATGTAACAGCACGCCTCGCCCTTCCTCCCAGGGTTCCCTGCTTCCATTGGTCTGGCTTTCCTGCCCGTTCCTGCCTTCTGAGCTTTGTTTTGGTGCAAATATATTCCTTTAGTCTGATTTGGTTAATTTTCCTCAAGAGTACATTGCACATTAAGTGATACTGTCCTCTGTTAAGGCTTGTCTGTTACTGACGGCAAAGTGATGATTGGAGGTGGTTTCAGTTCCAGGTTTACAGGGCCTCTAAGTGCCATGGGCTTAGTGGTTCTACCAGTCTCTATCAGACTAGCAGGTTCAGTCTTTTTACAATTTTGAATTCTGTTCTACCCTATTCTCCCATTGTTTCCAAGCCCTTTGGAAGCCCCAATTCATAGTGGTAGTCAGCCATCCTCCCAAGCATGGCGTCCCTCTCCAAGGACTGGTCCCTCCTTGCAACATGTCCAAAGTATGTCAGATGAAGCTTCAGAATCCTTGCCTCCAAGGAGCAGCCTGGCTTCACCCTCTCCAGGAGAAACCTGTTCGTTCTCTTAGCAGTTCATGGTATAGTAAATACTATTCTCCAGCACCACTGCTCAATGGTATCAATTTTCCTTCTATCATCTCTAGTCATTGTCCAGCATTCTGACACATAGCAAGTAATTGCAAAGACCATGGCCTGTATCAGGTGCACCTTAGTCTCCAGAGTGACATCATTGCTCTTCAGTACTTTGGTGAGGTCTCTAACCACAGACTTTCCCATGGAAATACATCTTTTAATTTCCTGGCTGCTGGTGCCAAGAGTGTTGATTGTGGAACCAAACAAATGAAAGCTGTTAACAATCTCAGTCTCTTTACCATCTATCATGATGCTGCCAATTGGCCCAGTGCTGAGAATCTTTGTTTTCTTGATATTGAGCCTCAATCCATATTGAAGGATGCAGTCCTTGACCTTCTGCAGCAAGCGCTTTAGGTCCTCCTCAGTTTCAGCAAGCAGGGTTGTGTCATCTGCATAACACAGATTGTTGATGAGTCTTCCTCCAAACCTGATGCCACATTTCTGCTCATAGAGCCCAGCCTCCTGGAAAATCTGTTTCACATAAAGATTGAAAAGGAATGGAGATAGGACACATCTCTGGTGTACACCCTTCCCAATTTGAACCATGCAATGTTTCCTTTCTCTGTTTCGATGACTGCCTCCTGGTCCAAGTATAGGTTTCACATTAGCACAATCAAGTGTTCTGGCATTCCCATTCTTCTCAGAGTCAGCCACAGTATGTTGTGATCCACACAAACACCTTTGCATAATCAATAAAACACAGATAGACATTCCTCTGGTACTCCCTGCTATCAGCCAAGATCCATCTAACATTAGCTACAATATCCCTAGTACCACGACCTCTTCTAAACCCAGCCTGCACTTCTGGTAGTTCTCTGTTGATGTGCTGTTCCAGTTGTTTTTTGATAATCTTCATAGAATCTTGCGTGTATGTGATATTAATGATACTGTTCGATAATTTGCACACTCTGTTGGATCACCTTTCTTTGGAATGAGAACAAATACAGATCTCTCCTAGTCAGTTGGCCAAGTGGTGGTCCTCCAGATTTCTTGGCACAACTTGGTGAGCTCATCAAGGGAAGCATCTGTTAGTTGAAATATGTCAATTGGTATATCATCAATTCTTGGAGCCTTATTTTTTGCAAATTCTTTCAAAGCAGACTGAACTTCCTTCATCACCACAAGCTCTTGCTCCTATGTTGTTTCATGAAATTCTTCTGCCAATTCCTTTTGGTATAACAACTCAGTATACTCTTTCCATCTTTTAATACTTCCAGGATCATTTAATATTCTGCCCAAAATACCCTTAAGTATTGCAACTCGAGGCTTGAATTTCTTCTTCAGTTCCTTGAGCTTATGAAATGCTGAGCGAGTTCGACCCCTTTGATTTTCTGACTCTATCTTTTGTGCATGTCATTATAATACTTTGTCTTCCGGCACTGCCTTCTGAATTCTTCCCCCTGCTTTGGCTTTTCGGCACTCTAGTGCAATATTCAGAGTCTCTTCTGACATCCATTTTGGTCTTTTCTTCTGTCTTTGTTTGTCCTCTGTCTTTGTTAAGACCTTCTGCACTCTTCCTAGATGATATTCTTGATAATCTCCCATAACTCATCTTTGCTCATTAATGTTCAAGGCCTCAAATCTGTTCCTGAAATAACTCTGAAATTCAGATGGGATAGACTCAAGGTCATATTTTGGTTCCTGTGGACTTATTTCTCTTTCCTTTGCTTCAGCATGAACTTGTATATGAGTAGAAGGTGATCTATTCCACAATCAGCCCCTGGCCTAGTTTTCACAACTGATACTGAGCTTCTCCAGTGGTTTTTTCCACAGATGTAATCGATCTGATGCCTATGCATATCATCAGGTGAAATCCATGTGTATAATCTGCATTTATGTTTCTTATAAAATGTATTTGCAATTTATAAATCGTTGATTGTTCAAAATTCTATCACTCTATCTCCAGCTTTATTTCTGTCACCAAGTCCATGCTTTCCAACTACTGATCCTTCTTCTCTCTTGCCAACTTTTGCATTTCAGTCACCCATTATTATTAATGCATCTTGATTGCATGTTTGATCAATCTCTGACTGCAAAAGTTGGTAGAAATCTTCTATTTCCTCTTCTTTGGCTCTGGTTGTTGGTGCATATATTTGAATGATAGTGGACTTCCTTGTATGCATATGGATATTATCACTCACAATATTGTATTTCAAGATGCATCTAGAAATGACTTTTTTAACCATGAAAGCAACCGCATTTTTCCTCCCCTTTTCAACTCCATCATAATAGGTCATATGATTGTCTGATTCAAAATGTCCCATGCCAGTTCATCATCTCACCAAGATCTAGTATGTCAATATTTATTTGTTCCATTTCTTCCTTAACAATATCTTAATTTTCCTACATTCATAGTTCTCACATTCCATGTTCCAACCACTAGTCTCTGCTTACAACTGTTCCTCTTCCTTAGAATTTCCATACTTGAAAGCTCCACCTCTGTTGCCCTATCTGCTAGTCTAAGTGTGTTCTACTATACATAGAGTATTCATAGGCCTGCTATTTCAGAAGTGGATGTCCAATTGTTCTTTCTAGTCTGTCTTAATCTGAATGCTCAGATTTAAAACAGTATCTGACCGAGAAGCATTTTAGGGAAAAGAGCAGATGAAAGATATTTCCCCAATTGTAGAAATAATTGTTTCAGTGCTGTCCCTGCCCTTGACACGAGTGTCTTGACCCACCCATTTCCCTGCTCCACCAGCATTCCCTTCTACCCTCACGTACTACCTTCAACATCTATCTCCCGCTATCCATCCCTTGATCTGATAGCTTATATCTCAAGCTTTCTGGGCCTCTGTGATTCCAAACGCTACAAACTGCTACCAATTTCTTATGCTGTGGCCAGTGTCTCTTGAGTTTAGGTGTCTATAAATCCAAATACAAGGTACTTATGTTAGGGAAGGCTTCTTATTTCAGACGATTCTGAAGAAAAGTCCTTTCCCTTTGATTTCTGCTCCAGGTAAACTTCTTGTGGTTTAGGGCCTCTTCCCTTCCATTTACAGCACACTGTGGTCACAATGTTTCCCAAGGGAGGGTGATGTGTCCTGTAGATCTGGTATATATTATTGTTTTTAGGAAAGTTCTTTTTTAACATATAAATAGATTAGAAGAAAATAACATTTAATGAAAAGGCATGGTCAAAGATATTCATTACGTTATTTATTTTGGCAAAGCAGAAAACGAGCTGGAACTTGCAATAACCACATCAGATAGGTATTATTTCCATTTGACAACAATAAAATATTACACTGAGCCAACTCAAGATACCTTACAGTCAAACTACTACTAAGTAGCAGAACAGGAAGGAACACAAGACCATCTGATTCTAGAGTAAAAAATGGGAAAACGCCTTGCTGACTCTACTATGGTAGGTTGAGATAGGCTGAAGCATAGTCCTGTAGCGCCCACAGCCTAGGTTCAAGCTCATCCGTGATACTAAGTAGCTATGAGGCCTTGGAGAAATCACTAAATTCTTCTAAGCTTCGGTTTCCCTGTCTGTTAAATGGAGATATAAACAACACTGATCTTCAAAGTAAACATTCAGTAAATGTAACCTGTTTTTATTCTCTATTTTAATATAAAGTGGAAGGAGGAGTGGCATCCACTTCCATAATAGCTTGCCTCTGGAAACCCTATGAACCTGGAGAGAGGATGAAAGGCACCCAAGCATCGAGGACTCTCCTTCATAGGGTCGCTATGAGTCACTTGTGACTCGACGGCACTTAACAACAACATTTTAATATACATGCCTTTGGAAACTCTAAGTACACTACATTTGAATAAGAGCAATTCTAGCAACCACAGGTTTGCCTTGCTTGATAACTGAACTTTCACCATAACGCCTACTTCAGTCTAAGCTTAAATTTTATTCGTATATTTTGGCTGTGAACTGAGCACCTTACCTGAGGGTCTATGACAGATTCACTCAGAATAGACTGAGTGACAGGGTCTCGATTTACCACGATGGGACTTTGAGAGGAGTCAGGAGCAATTGTTACATTCGGAAATCCTGTAGAAAGAAAGCAAGCAATTATGATGTTGTCTCCTTTAATTAAATTGACTTCTCAAGTGCTATGTACCACTATAGAATTTCATAACCACATAGTAATCTTAAATTTATAATGTTGCCCACACTAACAGTATCGTACTATACACTAGTTACTGTTTCAAATGTTTTCACACATATGAACTCATTTCATCCACACAAAACTCTTCAATAACACTGCCATTTCACAGATTAGTAAACTGACATTCAGAGACATTAAGCAGGTTGTCCAGCTGAGACAGGATTCAAATATTAAACTAAAAGCTAATGATCTGCTTGATGAATTTGATAAAAAGTATAATACATGCACACTAAAATAAATCATATGTAACTCAATGGCCCCTAACAGCTACAGCATGTATCTAAGAGAAGCTCCTATTAAAAAGAGATTGCTGTGACTTTAATTGTCCAATAAGCTTGACACAAATTACACATAACTGAAAATACGTTTATTATATGGTACTTTAATATTTATAAACTAAAAATAGTACAGTAGTCATATTTTACATTTATTAAATACTGTGTATTGTATCCAGATTTTGTGGATATAATGTATAGTATTTAATAATCATAAAATAGGATTTATTGTAACATAATATACTTTAGTTGTTGTTACAGGTACCATCAAGTCAGCTATAGTGAGTCAATAATTACACCATGAAATGCTGCCTGATCCTGTACCATCCTCATAATCTCTGCTCCTTAAAAGGCTCCTTAAGCCTTTTCTTTCCTTCACTAACCCTCTACTTTCCCTCATATGACATCCTTTTCTAAGGACAAGCCCCACCTAGAACAAGCCCAAAGTATGTAAGATAAAGTCTTAACATCTTTACTTGTAAGGCACACTCTGGCAGCACATCTCCCAAGATATATTTGTTTGTTGTCATTCCATGGGATATTAAATGTTCATCAAAATCCAAAGGCATCAATTCTTCTTTAGCAGTAGACAGTAACAGTTTACCTTATCTGAGTCACTGGTGATAGACAACATTTACTTGAAAGGTAATTAACTCAAGCATAAAAACCATACATACTCTCTATCTACTCTAGAATATTTGTAATATAAAAATATGATGCTTAGGAAAAAATTTTAAATTCTGAACATTCCATTACGGGGAACAGTTAGCAAGAAAAAGAACCTTTTGTTTGAATTGAATCATTTACCTGTGCGTCTACGAGGAAAATCAACAAAGAGATCTTTTGCTGCAGCCATCAAATGATCAGATTTTTCCAATACATCCTGCATCTGGTATTGATCAGAAAGAATCTAGACATGTTAATGATAATATTATTTAGGAAAAAACTCATATATTCTTCAAATCACAAAGAAAAAGTTTCTGTAAAGGCAAAGAGACTAAAAGCAAGCATAGGCAACTACCTCCCTTTAAGAATGCTTCAGTGGCAATATCTTTAAATACCAGTCCAAAGCAAAATATCAAACTCAAAGCCCACTGAGTCAATTCAAACTCATAGCAACCCTTTAGGACCAAACAGAACTTGCCTCTTAGACCTCCCAAGGCTATAAATCTTTACAGAAGCCAAATGCCACATCTTCCCCCATGGCACAATTGGTGGGTCTGAATTATCAAATGAGCATCCAAGCATTTAACAACTAAGCCACCTGGGGTCCTTTAAGTAATAGAGGATAAGGTTATTACCATTATTACTAGCTTTCAAATAACTGCATTCAAACCACACTAAGAAATATATGTTAAATTGTGACCCTAGTCCACATACACACACGGAAATAAAAGTTTCACAGATTTTTTTCTTATTTCTTGAGAAACACTAATATTTTCTTTTAAATTTCCATTCTATTTTCATTTTTTAATAATGGTTACAACCCACTAGCTTGGTTCCACAATCTATTTGAGTTTGTGACTCACAGTCTGAAAAACACTGACAGCATAAACTCAGAGGTATTTCAACTACTAGAGAGATTTCATAATACACAAATGGGTCACGATTCATAGCACCAAAAAATGTGATGTCAGATATGCGGTTTGGAAGATAAAATGAAAAAATGTGCTGCTCCTGTATTTATACATCAATCCATTTTTTATCCTAGTGAGGTGGAAACTCGAAAAATGCCAGAAGTGCTATTACTTAGGTACTTCGAATTTAGAAGATTGCCTAGTAACACACAAAGGCCAAGTCAGAATAAAAACAAGTCAACTCTATCTACTACCACTAGATGGCATTATTAAGATGAAAGAGATCTCAGAAACTGCCCAGCTTCCAACACTCAAACCAACGAAAGCTGCCGCTAATAAAACATCTGAAGACTGTAAACAGTCTTACCAGAATTCAGATACTGCTTTAAGACACAGAACAAATAACCAAGAACACATTCTTACTTTATCCCCTTATCCATACAGTCAAATAGATTGGCTCGACTTCTGCAAATAAGGCTCTGAATATGTTCTTACCACAAACAAAAAACTTTGTACAGGATAAGATATTGGAAGCCAGGATTCTAGACGCAGGCAAATAACATGTGGCAAAATATCATTCTTTAAATTCCATTTCATGATGTGTAAATGGAGAGATGACCGACTCTTCAACTGTACAGGGGTGTCAGGAGGATATAGACATACTGAAAAACCACACACCACCACAGAAATGTTTACGAATGTAAACATTATACAACAGAGGTGACCCTGAAGGATATTATGCTGAGTGAAATATCTCAGTCACCAAAGGACAAATACTGCATAATGTCACTATTATAAAACAGAACTGGCATTGGGGATGGGGGAACTAAGAAAAGACAGGATAAATAATCAACACTGCATTGGCACAGATGAAAAAAAAACAAAACTGTTTAAAAGGACTATATGATTAAGCATTATCTGTATGACAACAGTCCAGAATAAGAGGTACATAGCAAAGTGGACTTTTTTTTTCCTATAATTATATTTTATTAATTTTCATAAACATTTACAGAGATTTTGGGCTTCCACTCATTCATTGTTGCACTATTCTCTCTACCCTCCTCCCAGTTTGTTCTTGTCCAAATGCCACAGTGCTTGTCAAAGCCAGTTCTGATTAATCTTCTTTGTCAGTGTGTCCTTTGCCATTCCCTATCACTCCTCCCTGAGAGAGACTTCACCCTGAGTCATAAGGAAAAGGGGATGGCGTATTCTCTTAGCTACTTCCTGCTGAAAAGGGACGCTGTGGGTTTCAGGGTGAAGATCTTCTCTCACTACTCTAAAGGGGTAAAGAGGAAGGTGGAAATCATGCAACAATGAGTGCTTTTTTAAAAAATGAATGGGAGGTAGAGAGGAAAATGTGCAACAATGAATGAATGAGGGAAAAAAATCCAACTTTTCTGTAAACTTTTGTTAAAATCACAATTTAAAATTTTAAAAAAAATGTAAATACAGCTTCTATTTTTATGTCACAATACAAATTTCTATGCCTTCTTAGGTATCTTGTAAATAAATACTTGTATTAGAGCTTACGAAAGAATGAAAATTTATCAATATAATCTACCATTACATCTAGAAAAATTGTGCAAAATATATTTCTTTATGGTAGATTTAGAGAGCTCTGGTGACTTAGTGGTAAGAAGCTGCTCTGCAATCCCAAAGGCACCTAGTTCAGATCTATCAGATACTCAGAGGGACAAGAATGAGCAATTGCATCGCCTGTGATTTACTGCCTCTGAAAACCTACTGGAGGGTCAGTTTTGGGCTGGTTCTGACTCCACAGCAAACCACCACCACAATGGTAAAATGAAGAATTTTGTTAATTTTTTTTAATGAGCATTGATTTTCTAATAAAAAATGTCCTCCACAATAATACTCTCACTAATCATATCAAGACCTGATATTAATTATAATGAAGTGTCAAATAAAACTGCTATCCCATTGCCTTCTACTAGTCTCTGCTTAGACTTTTGGAACAGATGGTCTGAGTGGCCAGAAATCAGTGGACTGGCTTTCTGTTCCCTTTCTAGACTTCTTTCTATTCTCCTCCTTTGTATTCTTATCCTTCTAATAGGCAAACTCATCTGCATATATAATTCTCCTAGATGAGTTTGCAGTCCACAAAGCCAAACTCAGATTGATTTACCTCTTTAATCATCAAACAATTAATCAAGTGCTCTACAAAAATATCAGAAACTGCTCACCCCAGCCCTTTAGTTTCTTGGTAACATAATTAATTGGGAGACTAAAAGAGATTTGGTAAATCATTATCAAAATACTCTTGTTGTTGTGTGCCCTCAAGTCGGAACCAACTCATAGCTGACCGTCAGTAGGTTTTAAGAGGCAGTTAATCACGTGAGAATTCCCAGCCTTCTCCCACAGAGCAGCTGGTGGATTTGTAAAATCCTCCCTCTCCCTAAACTGGAGTTGAACTTGACTCCCACAGCATGACTCTGCATACACAGAGCAAATGTATAAAAGTCTCTGTTGATTAAAGTTTTTCTCTTAACTATGTTAATCTAGGGAGCTCTGGTGGCCTAGTCCATGGGCAGTTAGTCTACTAACTGCCTCTGTGGCACTTTGAATCTACCAACAAGATCAACAGTTCCTCCAGAGAAAGACAGCCAATCTCTTCCAGTGTGATTTATAGCCTCAGAAACCCAGTGGAAGGTCAGCTATGAGTTGGTTCCAGTGCAATAGTAATGAGTGTTTGAGAGGTTCCTAAGAAGTTCCAGCTTTAGAAAGACGGGTTCTGATGGCTCTAGAATACATCAACTAAAGGTCATGTTTGGTCAAACTTCTCTCTTAAATAAAAACATTTTAAATTTAGCAATACCAAAATAATGGGTGCTTACATCCTTTGACTCATCAATTCCACTTTTAAAATTTTATCCTACAAATATAATGTGACATGTACCCAAAAGCAAATGAAAGGGAAATACTCATTACAGTATTTATTGTGGCAAAGAAGGAACAATCTGTGAGTGGCAAGCACTGTTATATGCTCATTGAAATGTTTTTGTCCTTTAACATTAAGCAGAACTTATAGGTTTTAGCCAAGGCTAAATATCCCAACTGGATATTCTAACTACCTTGCAAGCTGGAAAGACCATGTGCTAAAGTTCTGCCAGGAGGCTATGAGTGAGACTTCCGGATGATAAATGAAAATGAACTGTAGGCACTCTTTCCTGTTTGCCATACAACAGGAAGGAACAGGAGAAGCCATACTAAAAAGGATGACCTTACCTCTAAGCTATTCATAACAAAGAAATAAATTTCTATTTTGTTAAACTGAAATGTTCTATCTTTCTTCCCGATTCTTAAACTATATTCTAATACACAACCTAAATATCCACCAATAATTTTGCTGTTAGGTACTATCAGGTCAAGTATGATTCATAGCAACCCTATAAGCAACAAAACAAAACATTGTCCTATCTGGACCTGATAAATTATGGTATGTCTATACACTCTCATGGCCTGGTGGCTAAGGGGTTTTACTGTCAAACCTAAATGTAGGTGATTAAAATTCACCAGCTACTCTAAAAATGAAAGATGGGGAATCTTCTTTTGTACAATTTACAGCCTCTGAAAATCCATCAGTTCTAACTAGAAAACAATGGACTGCATCACTAAGTACACCAAAAACAAAACCCTCTAACACATTGTTGCTGAATTCTAATTCACATTACAGAGTAGAACTATCCCATAGGGTTTTCTTGGCCATCCTTTGTACAGAAATAGATCACTAGGCCTTTCTTCTACAGCTCTGCCTAGTGGCTTCAAATTGCTAATCTTTCAGTTACTTGTCATTTGTGCCAATCACAAATGTTTATCTGTACACTACTCAGCCATTAAAAAGAGGTAGACTAAGTACTGATATGGAATCATCTCCCACATAAACTGTTGGCAGCTTATTAAAATTACAAGGCAATGCCACGAAAATATCCATGACGGGACTATAACTCAGATAACACTATAAAACTAAATCAAAATCTCTAGGGCTCAGATACAACTAATTTTTCTACAACAACTTTTCAATGCTAACTGACTAGAACATGCAGTTAGAGTTGGGAATCAGTGCATGGAGCCTGAGCAAGCAGCTCTACACACAGAAGATACAGAAACAGGGCTTGTCCTCTCACACCACTCTTCTCCAAACTGTTCTGGAACTTGTGGAAGAAACTCAGGACACAACTGCTAGGAATCACTAGGAAGGAGTGATGCACCTCAGAGAGGGGCCTGTCTGTGAGTCCTGGCCAGATCTATGTGTGTTCTTGGACATCCACTGAGAATTACAAATCGCATTTAGAAGATCTTAATCCAAGTTCACCAAAAATATTTACTAGAGAAGAACTACTTCCTCAAAATCCACTGTTCTTTTTACAAGCTCAAGTGATCATTTATTTAGGAGCTATGGATGGTGACGAGATTGAGATTGTACACAGCTTTAGTTTGCTTGGCTCCATAGTCAACAGTCTTGGCACCAGCAGCCAGGAAATTAAAAGGCGCATTGCCATGGGAAAGTCTGCTGTTAGGGACCTCTCCAAAGTGCTGAAGAGCAATGGTATCTCTCTGGAGACTAAGGTGCATCTGATACAGGCCATAGTCTTCGCAATCACCTGTTATGCATCAGAGAGTTGGACAATGACCAAGGAGGACAGAAGGAGAATCGATGCCTTTGAGCTGTGGTGCTGGAGAAGAGTATTGAGAATACCATGGACTGCTAGGAAAACAAACAGATTTGTCCTGGAAAGGGTTAAACCGGGTGGCTCCTTGGAGGCAAGGATTCTGAGGCTCCGTCTAACATACTTTGGACATGTTGTGAGGAGAGACCGGTCCTTGGAGAGGGACATCATGCTTGGGAGGGTGGAGGGACAGTGCAGGAGAGGAAGGCCCTCTATGAGGTGGATTGATTCAGTGACTGGGGTAATTGGGATGGGAGTGTCGGAGACAGTGCGACTGGCACAGGACAGAGCGGAGTTTAGGGCTGTTGTACATAGGGTCGCTATGAGTCGCAGGCGACTTGACGGCACATAACAACAACAACAACAACATAATTAATCTTAGCTAATTACGCAACCAACATCTTATTTCATTAAGAAATCTAATAAATTCCTCAAAAGAAAGGCACAGTGTGACTTAAAAGCTATAGTGAAGGGCTATCCAGACAACCAAGTACCATGAGCTTCCACACTGAACAAAGAAAAACCTACATATGGAGCACATTTGTTTTTATAATGATTTCAACTTAAAAGTTATTTTTGCTCTAATTGTTCTCTTACACGGTTTTGTAAAGTTATTTTTGCTGTAATTGTTCTCTTACTCTGTTTTGTGCTATAGAACACCTGATTATTTATCCAAATATCCTACTATCTGGCAAAAGGCTGAACCAAAAATAGTACCTTACTAACTGGGTAAGTCTACATTTCCCCCCAAAAGTGATTTTTCCAAAAGAATTCTATCAAACAGTGAAAATAAGTATAGTAACCTAAATGTTTATTTAAAGGACTAACTCTAAGCCAAACACTGCTTATCACTTCATAAGTTTTATATCTCCGAAATAATGATAATGTTATTCCTGCCCTAAAGATAAAAAAAAACAAAAAAAAAACCCACAAACAACCCTGAAGACATTAAATAATTTGTATAAAACCATAAACCTAGTGAGTCAGGCAGAAATTCAAACCACAGCCCCTCACTGTCCTCAAACAGAATCTGACCCTGGAGTAAAGGAAATGACACAGTAACTGGGGCAATAGGAGTTGGTGTGTCAGAGTCAGTGAGACTGTTTCAGGACAAAGAAGGCTTCAGAGCTATTGTACATAGTTGCCAGTGACTAGACTGCACATAACAACGGTGACATTCAGACAGTTTTCTGAGGCTGTAAATCTTAGCAGGAAGAGACTGCCCATCTTTCTCCCACACAACCACTGGTAGATTAACACTGCCAACTTTCTGGTTAGTAGGAGAACACATTATATAATATGCTACAAGAGTTTCTTCACTAGGCCATAGTCTTTCCATTATAAACTAAATGTAGAAGGAAAAAAGAGAAAAATCTATTTATCTTTTACTTCTCACTTTAAAGATAATAAAGTGTGAAAAAAAGATAATAAAGTTTTGCATTACCTCCTTCATGATAGCCAATCTCCTTTTCTCAAGATTGGAAGCTTCTGGTTTCTGCTTCCTCCATTTTCTCTTTAAAGCTTTTTCCTGGAGTTCCCAGTGAGCTACTGCTCTGTTCTTCGATTTATGTATTTCATGACGACGCAACTACAAAGGAAAAAAAAATAAAGGATATTGTTTCAGGAACAAAAGAGTTGCTGACTTGAGAGTGGAAATCCATTATACACCTATTTTAAAAAATTCTAGCTTTACATATGTATATTTATAAAATTTTCAGTTCTCTGAATTTTAAAAACTATTTTTAAAAAATAGTATAGAACTAGAAGACCTAGCTAAAAGCAAGTTGGTTGGATGGCTGTGTGCTGAGCAGCTAGACCCAACTGTCTGACAGCTGGCCCTCCAGTGGGTTTTCAGAGCCTGTCAATCACATGGGAGGAGACACCCCATCTTTCTCCTATTAAGCAGCTGGTGGGATCGTATCAATTGCTTTTAGGTTGGCAGCACAACTCCTTACCACAACACCACCAGAGCTCCCTAAAAGGCAAGTAAAAAATACTAATTTCTGTCTCCTTCATGGAGCTTAGGTGGCCTAGTGGCAAGAAGCTGCACTGCAATACAGAAGGTGCAGGGTTTGAGGCCACCAGCTGCTCTGCGGGAGAAGGATGGGCCATCTCCTCCCATGCAATCAACTCCCTCTCAAAACCCACTGGAGGGTCAGCTATAGGTTGGATCCGACTTGACAGTATACAACAATAACAACAAAAATCTATTTAGAACCCTCTGAATAGGTGCAAATGGTTAACACAGTCAGCTGCCACCTGAAAGGTTTAAGTCCCAGGAGGTTTGTTGGAAGAAATCTTTCAAAAAATTAGTCCCTCATTTTTTAGTGACTAATTAGGGAGCTCTGTGGCCTAGTGGCAAGAAGCTGCTCTGCAATCCTGAAAGTAAGCAGTTTGAGGCCACCATCTGCGCCGCGGGAGGATGGGTAACCTCCTCCCATGCATTTAACTGCCTCTGAAAACCCACCAGAGGGTCAGCTATAGGCTGGTTCCAGTTCGACAGTACACAACAACAATTTTAAAATCAGTCACTAAAAATCTTACAGAGCACACCTCTATTCTATCACACAGGGGTCATCATGAATCAAAACTGACCCCATGACAACTGGAGATTTTTGTTTAAAATCAATCATTGTTGTTGATGGATGTCACTGAGCCACCTACAATTCATAATTACCCTATGAACAACAGATCTGAACGCTGGCCTATCATGTGTCATCCTCATCATCTCTGATACACCTGCCACTTGCGCCCATTGCTACAATTATTGCGTCAATCCATCTTGTCGAAGGTTTTCCTCTCTTTCACTGACCCTCTACCTTTCTGAGCTTGATGTCCTTTTCCAAGGAACAGCCCCTTCCAACAACATGCCCAAAGTATGTGAGATGAAACTTTGCCTCCAAGGAGCATTTTCGCTGTACTTTCTCCAAGACCTATCTGTTTGTTCTTTTGGTCATCCATGGGATGTTCAGTATTCTTCTCCAACACCACAGCTCAAAGGCCTCAATTCTTCTTCTGCCATCCTTACTCCTAGTCCAACTCTCAGACACAGAGCAAGTGACCAAACATACCAGGACCTAAATAAAAGAACATCTTAGTCTTCAAACGGACATCACTGGTGTTGATAAGTGCTGTTGAGTACAACTCACAGGGACCCTATGAAAAGCCAGCCTGAACGCTGTCCATCCTGTGCCATCCGAATCATCTGACACTTTGGAGCCCATTGCTGGAAGTCACTGTTTTAATCTATCTCGTTAAGGGTCTTCCTATCCTTCAGTGAACCTGCATCTTTTTAAGCATAATGTCCCTCTCCAAGGAATAGACCACCATGCCTGGCAACATGTCCAAAATATGAGCGATGAAGCTTTATCACCTTGGCCTCCAAAGAGTACTCTGGCTGCACTTTCTCCAAGACATATCTGTTTCTTTGTTCCTTTGGCTGTCCATGGGATGTTCAGTACTCTGCTCCAATACCACAGCTCAAAGGGATCAATTCTTTTTCTGTCACCCTTATTCACTGTTCAGCTCTGATCCATATAAGGTGATTGAGAAGACCTCGGCTTGAATCAGGTGCACCTTAGTCTTCTAGCTGATTGCTCTTAAGTATATTGGCGAAGTCCTTGACAGAGGACTTAACCAATATTAATATATCTCTGGATTTCCCGACTACTGGTACAAAGGGTGTTAGTCAAAGTAAGATTAAAACAATGACAGCTTCTCCATCTTTCATGATGTTGACTTGTAGTCTCATGGTGAGGATCTTTGTTTTCTTGATGCTGAGATGCAATCCATACTGAAGACTCTTCTGCAGCAAGAGTTTCAAGTCCCCCTCATTTTCCAAAAGCAAGGTTTTGTCGTGATCCTGATGTCACATTCCTCTTCACAGAGTTTAATTTTAAAATTAATGAGGATGGTCCAGCTTCACTGAAAAATGAGGATTAATTCCTACGAACAATTGTTAGTAATTGGAACTTGGAATGTACAAAGTACAAATGAAAAACTAGAAGTTGCCAAAAATGAAATAAACACATGAATATTGGCATTCTAGGCATCAGTGAACAGAGAAGGATTGGCACAGGCCACTTGAAATCAAACAATCATACTAGCTACTATGTCAGGAATGAAAAACTTATGTATTCATAGCTAAAAAAAGACAATTTAAAGATCTATCCTGAATGTTGTGAGTGATAGGATATTATCCATATGCATACAAGGAAGACCTCTTAACACGACTGTTACTCTATATCCACCAACAAAAGCCATAGAAGTAGAGATTTGAGGATTCTACCAACTTCTGGAAGCAGTAGCAGCATCCCCTTCCTAAAAAACATGCCTCTGTAAACTCTATGAACTTTGATAAATGTTGATAGTTATAGAAAGGCTTCAGGCCTTATTCATAGGGTCGCTATGAGTTGTGCTCGAATTCAAGGCAATCAACAACAACAACAGCTTTTGTCGTCTAAAATTGACCAAATAAGCAATCAGGATGCATTAGTAATTATTGCTGTGTGGGACACAAAAGTTAGAAACAATGAGGAAAGAATGATAATAAAAAAGCACAGACATGGTGACAAAAATAGGGATAAATTTCATGATGTATTATGTAATTTTTTAATATCACCAACAGCACAGAAAATTAAAGAAAAATTAGACAAACTGGACTTCATCAAAATTAGTGATTCTTTACCTGAAAAAACACCACAGGGAAGGGAAAATACAACCCACAGAATGGAAGAAAATTTAAATCATATGTCTGGTAAAAGATTTGTATCAATATATTAAGAATTCTAACAATGCAGTGATTGAGAAACAAATTTTAAACTCATTTTAAAATAAGACTGGAGTAGATATTTCTTCTAAAAAGATAACAGCAACCAACAGCACAAACATAGATTCTCAACATCATTAATCACAGTAGTTATTATCACGAAGCAAAATACTGGAACCAATTCATAGCTACAGTAGGCTTTCAGAGGCTGTGAACTTCAATGGGGCAGACTGTTCATCTTTCTCCTGTGGAGCAGCTAGTGGATTCAAACTTCATGTCTTTGGGTTGGTTGGCAGAAAACTCCTTACTACTAAGCCATTAGACTTCCCTCATTAATTCTAGGGGAAAGAAACATCAAAGCCATAATAAGAAAACAACTTTATATCCACTAAAGGAGCTCTTGCAGCCTAGTGGCAAGAAGCTGTGCTGCAATCCCGAAGGTAGGCAGTTTGAGGCCACCAGCTGCTCCATAGGAGAAGGATGGGCAATCTCTTCCCATGCGTTTAACTGCCTCTGAAAATCCACTGGCGGGTCAGATATGTGTCGGTTCCAACTCTATGGTACACAACAACAAACAAGGTAATTAAAACCAAAATCACAGTGTCAAGTGTTAGTAAGGATGTGGAGAAACTGAAACCCTAAAGACATTACTGAAAATGTTGTAACCATTCTCAAAAACATTATGGCAGTTCCTCAAGATAAAAAATGCCAAGTTAGTACATGATCCAGAAATTCTATTCCTCAGTACAAGGGAAATGTAATTTATGTCCACACAAAAAGTTATAAATAAATAGCTACAGTTGCACAATAAAAAGTAAATAAAAACCAAAAAATATCCAAATGTCCATCAACCGATAAACAGATAAAAAAAGTGTACAACTATACAATGGAATATTTCTTATTCACCAAAAAAACAAAATGAAGCACAGGGTACACACACACACGGTACAACAGAAATGAATCCTGAAAGCACTATGCTAAGTAAAATTTCGTCACAAAGATCACACATCTTGTTGCTCCTGTTACGTTCTACTGAGTCAAGTATGATGCACAGTGATCTGAGCTCTGTCCTATCCTGTGCCATCTTCACAATCTGACACACTTGAGCCCATTACCACAGTGTCACTCCACCTGGTCAAAGGGTCTTACCCTTTCACCACCCCTTCAGCTTTCCAAGCATAATGTCCCTCTAAGGAAGACTCTCTCCTAGCAACATGCCTATCTCTTTGTTCTTTTGGTAGTTCATGGAATATTCAGTACTCTTCTCCAACAACACAGCTCAGAGGCATCAATTCTTCTTCTATCATCCTTATTCACTGACCAGCTCTCAGCAGTACAGTAAGTAATTGAAGTGACCATGGCTGAATCAGGTGTACCTTAATCCTCAAACTGATATCACTGTGCCTCAATAATTTGGAGAGGTGCCTGAAAACAGACTTTTCTGGTACAATAAATCTTTTGAGCTTCTGACTGCTAGTACCAAGGGTGTTGACTAGGAATCCAAGTAAGATGCAGTTGTTGACAGTTTCAATCTTTTCTCCATCTATCACAATGTTGCTTATAGATCCAGGGTGAGAATTTTTGCTTCTTTTTTAAAAAAATAATTTTGTTGTTGTTGTTGTTATGTGTCGTTGAGTTGCTTGCAACTCATAGCGACCCTATGTACAACAGCCCTAAACTCTGCTCTGTCCTGTGCCAATCGCACTGTCTCTGACACTCCCATCCCAATTATCCCAGTCACTGAATCAATCTACCTCATAGAGGGCCTTCCCCTCCTGTGCTGTCCCTTCACCCTCCCAAGCATGATGTCCCTCTCCAAGGACCGGTCTCTCCTCACAACATGTCCAAAGTATGTTAGACGGAGCCTCAGAATCCTTGCCTCCAAGGAGCCACCCGGTTTAACCCTTTCCAGGACAAATCTGTTTGTTTTCCTAGCAGTCCATGGTATTCTCAATACTATTCTCCAGCACCACAGCTCAAAGGCATCAATTCTCCTTCTATCCTCCTTGGTCATTGTCCAACTCTCCGATACATAACAAGTGATTGCGAAGATCATGGCCTGTATCAGATGCACCTTAGTCTCCAGAGAGACACCATTGCTCTTCAGTACTTTGGAGAGGTCTCTAACAGCAGACTTTCCCATGGCAATGCACCTTTTAATTTCCTGGCTGCTGGTGCCAAGACTGTTGACTGTGGAGCCAAGCAAACTAAAGCTGTGTACAATCTCAGTCTCTTCACCATCCATCCTGATGCTGCCGATTGGTCCAGTTGTGAGAATCTTTGTCTTCTTGACATTGAGCCTCAATCCATATTGGAGGTTGCAGTCCTTGACCCTCTGTAGCAGGTGCTTCAGGTCCTCTTCATTTTCAGCAAGCAGGGTTGTGTCATCTGCATAAAGCAGACTGTTGATAAATTGTCCACCAATCTTGACCCCACATTTTTCCTCATAGAGCCCAGCCTCCTGGCTAATCTGTTCTGCATACAGGTTGAAAAGGTATGGAGATAGGATGCATTCCTGGCGTACGCCCTTCCCAATTTTGAACCATGCAGTGTTCCCTTTTGGATTTCCATTGATTCACTGTTTCACTTTTCTCTCTGCCTACCCCTCCCCTCCAGTACACTCTTCTCTTTGAAAAGTAAAATTCTTTCATTTTTTTACAATCCCTCCCCCCAGGTCCAGTCCACTATGCAGCCTTCATTCTGGAATTTTTGCTTAACATTGAGATGCAATCCATACTGAAAGCTGTAAACATTCAAGTCACCACAGTAGCTTAACTTGACAGAGAGGTAGTTATTATATATAAACATAAAAAGGATTAAATATTACTGAGCAACATCCAAGAACATCTTTCAATTTTGAAGGTTAAAAACCATTTTTAAAAAAAAATTTGAGTAAATTAGTTAACTCTTTATATAAACTTACCAGATCTTCGGGAGTTGCCCGATGGACTGTGAGATCATTCACTGTACTCTGTCAACAACAACAAAAAAAGTTTGCTGATGAAGTAGTATTTTAGTAGCTGAAAAGGGATTCAAAATTTTAGAAACAAAGAGGTTTTCTTTCTGGGAACCATTTAAACATTAATGTATATTACTTTTAAATGTCTTACAGATAATAGCAAAATAACAGACTACTTCTAGGTGTGTAACAAAAATTTCCCAAGTTAAGTCATTGCTGTGAAGTCAGGCCAATTCACACCTAACTCTTCTGTGCTTTTTCAGAGGCTGTATGTCACATGTAAGGAGACTGCCTGTCTTCCTTCTGTGGAGTATCTGATGTTTGAACACCAGAGGCATGGCCTTCCACATAGCAGCACAACTCTTTACAGACTATGCTACCAGAGCTCTCCAAATCCAAAATTTTCCCTAAGAATCAAACTAGTTCCAGATGACTCATTCTCCACATGAAAGGTAAAGTAACTTGTTAGTCTAAATCAAAGCACCAGGATTCAAAAAAATCCCCTGGTTAACATAGAGAGGTTCATCCTGAAAAAGGTTAAACTGGGTGGCTCCTTAGAGGCAAGGATTCTGAGGTTCCGTCTAACATACTTTGGACATGTTGTAAGGAGGGACTGGTCCTTAGAGGACATCATGCTTGGTAGGGTGGAGGGATAGCACAGGAGGGAAAGGCCCTCTATGAGGTGGATTGATTCAGTCACTGGCGTAATCGGGATGGGAGTGTCAGAGACAGTGCGACTGGCACAGGACAGAGCAGAGTTTAGGGCTATTGTACATAGGGTCACTATGAGTCGCAGGCGACTTGACGGCACATAACAACAACAACAACAACATAGAGAGGAAGGGATTAGGCACTTAAAATAAGTGTTGTATCTTAAGAACCTTTGTAGTAAAATTGATCATCCTCTAGATGTGAACAACAAACAAACTAAAAGATAATAAAGCAAAGATCACCTATTTTTTTTCTTAGCAAAGATGCCCTTCATATGATTATGTCATCACTGATTGTCAGGGGCACGCAAGGCTAATTTTCAGATTTCAGTGATACAGATTAGGTAAATCTGCCTTAAGTAAGTTGTCAATCAAAACTGAGACAAGAAACTTTAAAAACACATACATACATATATATACCCTGTCTATTACTTAAGATTTCAATTCTTCAGAAGGGATAGAGGTGAAAGCCTGAATATATGTATTCTTTTAAAGTTTCTCAAAGGATTCTGTTCTTCCCACCAGGGCCTAGAATATAACCTGAAAATTCATTCAGAGCGCTGTTGAATGACTAGGGCTATGTCACTGGGTCAATTGCTCCAGAATAATGTTAGTGTTTTATCAGCCCATCTAGACTTACATCCCACTCTTGCTTCACTGAAGATTTCCTCTTCCTTACTTTCAGGGGTTTTCTTCCTGCTCCCCGGGGATAGTAACGGTTCACTCTGACAAGTGACATCTAGGAGTAATAATAGTATTAAATTTTTAAGACACAAAAAAACAGGAATAATCATCACCAAAGAGGGTCAAATATATCTAGGAAATATGAAATAAATCTTAACAAGTTAGAAGAAAGATGTAAGGAGTAGGTTATGAAATTTCTTGGTTCTCTTCCTTTACCATTAACAGAAAGTAGGTTTTGATAACGAGTAAAAGAGATCTCAAGTCAGTGATGTACATATTTTCTTAATAAAGAAGTTTAAGTTATGACCTAAAACAGACTAGAATAGTAGTCATGAGTTTTTGTCCTCAATTTGTACAAATTCACAATTAATAGAGAAAATATCAAGTTATAAGTTAACAATATAGGTACAGAGAGGAAGGCAAAGTAGAGGGAAATTACTTGTTAAACTCACTACTATGTACAAATGTGCTTTCCTTAAAATAAATATTGCGAGAGTGCTCCTTGGAGACAAAGACAATAAAGCTTTGTCTCACATACTTTGAGCATGTTGGTAGGACAGGCTATTCCTTGGAGAAGGACATTATGTTTGGAATGGTGGAGGGATGGTGAAAGAAAGGAAGATCCTCAACCAGATGATTAAAACAGTGACTGCAGCAATGGGCTTAAGTGTGTCAGAGAATGGCATAGGATAGGACAGGGTTCAGATTTGTCGTTTATAGGGTCGTTGAGTCATACTCAACTCGACAGCACCTAACAGCAACAACAAACTTTAGAGAATAAGATATAAAATCATTTCTAGTATATCTCTCATATGACACTAAACAAGGTGATTGTTATTGTTGGTACCATCAATTCAGAATTGACTCATAGCTGACCCTTGGGGGGGGGGTGCGTTTCAGAGGCAGAATTAACTGCACTGAAGGAGATTGCCCATCCTTCTCCCACAGAGCAGCTGGTGGATTCAAACCACATGGCTTCAGGACTGCAGTGCAGCTTCTTGCCACTAGGCCAAATTCCAACATGTTTTTGGAAATCTTAAAATAGCAAAGTACACAGGAAGATGTTTAATATCATTCATTAGTCATTAAAGAAACACATAACAAAACCACAAAGAAATAACTAAAACCACTAGAGTAAGTTTCATTAAAAAGCTGAGGAAAATTACAAGAACTTCAAAATACCACCTTGGCACCTATGGCACCTGAATTTAGAGAATATCTTAAACAGATTTGATGCATCAAATACTAACGATCAAAGACCAGAAGAGTTATGGGATGATATCAAGGACATCATATATAAAAATGGGGCAAAGAGGATTAAAAAGGAGATGAAAGAAGAAAAGTCCAAAGTAGACATCATATAAGTCTCAGAAACTTGCTCTAGAATGTGGAGAAGTTAAAGAACATGGAAGAAATAATAAGGTAAGAGAGCTGAACAGAAGATCTAAAAGGGAAGCTTGGGAAGATAAAACAAAACATTATAATGAAAAATGCAAAGATCTGGAGTAGGACAACCCAAAGACACTGTGTTTATCAAGCTGAAAGAACTGAAAAAAAACAGTCAAGTCTCAAATTACCCTACTGTAGTATTCTATAAGCAAAATACTGAATAATGTATGAAGCTTAAAAAGATAAAAACAAAGTTACTCAATGTATTTTTAAAAACCAATTAGTTGATGGCCAACCATTTCATGCACTGAAGATATTGGTAAAACATAACAGAATTAGTGAAATATCAACTAAAATGTTTCAGGAAATGCATACAGCACTGGATGTGCATCTATTACAAGGAATTTTTATGATAGCTTCCTACCCACTGACTAGGAGACTTATCCACATCCATTCGAAAGAAAAGTAATGCAAAAGAAAGTGGGGAATATTAAACAGTATCATTAATACCATATGCAAGCAAAATTTCACTGGAAATAATTTAAAAATATTTATAGCAGTATATCAATAGCGAAACTGTCACAAATTCAAGTCAGAATCAGTAGAGTCGGGTAGAACAATGGTTATCATTGCTACTGTCACACGGATCTTGGCTGAAAGTTGACAATATGTGAATAATGTAGGCATCAGACTCTGCAGGGTTAAAAAAATCACAGACAACATTATGAAAAGCAGGAAATCCAAGACAACTGTGTTCATGCAAAATCTGTACACCAGTTTTGAAATCAGAAAAAATGTATGTCACGGATATATTCTTCCATCATATTTATTCGATCTATATGTTTAGCAAATGATATGCAAGTGAGGACTACATGAGGAACACAGCATCAGGATTGGAATATGGCTCATTAACAACCTGCAATACACAAAATGACACAACTCAACTTACTGAAAGTAAAGTGAAATTTAAGTACTTACTGATAAAAAT
>NW_006399782.1:22384907-22431146 GCF_000299155.1 Elephantulus edwardii | reverse complement strand
AAACTCAACACTGGTGCAATAAATGGAGAAATGATTGACATTTTCAAGGATTTCATTTCCCTTGGATCTACAATTACCATGGTCAGAGCAGTCAAGAAACCAAAAAAATTTTCAATTGGGTGGATCTGCTGGAACAGACCTCTTTAAAGTGTTCAAAAGCAAAGATGACATCTGACATCTTGGAGATCAAAGTAAACCAGACCCGAGCCAAAGAATTTTCAGTTACTTCGGATGCATGCTAAAGCTGGACAATGAGTAAGGAAGATCAAAGAAGAATCAATGTTTTTGAACTATGATGCTGGCAAAGAATACTGAATACACCATTGACTTCCAGAAGAACAAGCAACTCTCTCTTGGGCGTGCAGCCAAAAGGCTCCTTATTCTTTAGGATGGAAACACTTTGTTTCAAATATAGTTTGGGCATGTTATCAGGAGAGGTCAATTCCTACAGAGGGACATGATACTTGACAAAGTAACAGCAGTAAAAAAAGATAAAGACTCCCAATGAAAGAGACTGACACCTTGCTACAACAATGGACTCAACCCCAGTTAGGATTGTGGGGATGGCACAGGGCCTGGCAGTGTTCTGTTCTGCTATATACATGCCCTCTACAAGTTAAAAGTGACTCATAAGCACCTAATAGCAACTTACAAAATTTATTGTGGTTGAATTCATTACAACTGCTAACAACCTTTTAGGACAGAACAGGACTTCCTCATAATTGGTGTCCAAGGCTGTTTATCTTTATGGAAGCAAATTGTCACATCTTTCTTCCAAGAAGCAACTGATAGGTTAGAACACCCAACCTTTCCGTTAACAGCCCAGAGCTTTAACCAGTATGCTTCTGGGTGTGAGTGATGTTCAAAATCCCACTGCCTTAATGCCTGATGGAGAGTCATTATACCCTCCATTATATTTCTGAAGCTGTAAGTCTTTACTGCAGGATGGGCTGTTCAACTTTTCCCCCCAGAATATCTGGTGAGTTCGAATCACTGATCTTTCAGTTGGTAACCCAGTTACCATTATGTCACCAGGGTTCCTTTATAGAGGAAGTACTTATTTGGTACTAAGCACTTCACATTTGATGCCACAAAATCTATGTGACAAATAATGAACAGAGCAGTTAAGAATATGCAGTCTGAATTCCTATCAGTATTATCACTTCTATAAGACCCTCAGAACCTCAACTGAGCAAATTCTAAGTCCTCTTTAAAGAATGACTTAAATTCCTTAAGTTGATAGTGACAGCTATTAGACCAATTTCCCTATTGGAAACTGGCACTCAAATCCAGATCTGATTGTAAAATTCATGAGAAAAAGTTGTGAGGAGTTACATCAGAATTGTCCTATATTTCCCAAACTTTCAACAATGAACCTGTTATTCTTAAAAATAGGGGGATAGTTCCAGTGATATTCTAAAATCCATATATCTACAAGGCTGAAGTTCCATCAATTTTAATTCTGAACAACCAGTCATTAATTTGAAGCATGTAAAGGCTTAATAGTAAAAAAGAGCTATTCCAAATAAAAAGCTGCTGTCCTTAGGCCTATGTTCTTATTCCTCTCAAACTACAACACTAAGAAAAATTTAGTTAAAGAGTCATTTAAGTTATTTATAAAGGAATGATAATTTTCCAGTGGTAAATATAACACATCCAAACAGAAGAGTTTTTTGTTGGTTTGCTTTTTAGCAAAGCAATATAGAAACAAATACACATCACCAATAATGGTAATTTTTTTTTTTCTTAAGCAAGAATCAGTCTTTGTGACCTTACAAACAAAATGCTGTATGTAGCAGGAATGAGACCAGAGGTCTTAGGGGAAGGGCAATTTGGAGGCTGCAATGTGGAATTACAGAGATATTCTAATGGCTTACAGTAATGTGGAATCAAAAGAATAAAATTAGCACAACCCAGAAAATCCAGAATTATTTAAACAAAACCTGAAATGCAAGTAACTTCTTAGTTACTATTCTTTTCACCTTTTCTTCTCAAGCAATCCCCTGTACCTTCCCCACAAAATCAAGAATCTTCTCCCAGTTTTATCATTGGCACCATGGTCTTTATTGGGCAATCTTTCCCCTCATTCAACAACGGTTTAAGAGCTAACTACATGCCAGCTGGGCACTGAATACAAGAGTAAACAAATCTAAGGTGATGTCAGTTCTCCTGGGAGTTTACTTTGTGGAACACTAACTATGGATTCACAGTCTCACTCTGTAATCTTATGTACTCCAAAGAGGTAAGCTGTAAATGGATTTGGCATAAAAAATTACTGTGAAAATGAGTCTCAATTTTGTAATTCAAAACATTTTCCTCAAAGTACCAAACATTCCTTTCTAACATCCACTGTGTCCACCTCCCAAATACCTCAAATACAGTGCAGCCAAAATACCCATTCAGACTCCCTCTTCGCCCTCAGTTCTGAATATATAATTGGCTTGCTTATGAATTGTTTAAACTTCTAGTTTTTCCGGTTTAAATCTTAGCATCAATTTCTGTTCCTTATTGTCTCTTAGCCAATTAGATACTAGACTATTTTTTCCCTAAAATATCGTTCCCATCTGTTTCCTCTCCTCCATCTCTACTAGAAATGTTTGTGTCAAATCTCTAATTGGTCTCCCTTTCACTCACTCCATCATCCATTTATTCATTCTACAGATGTTTTGAAAGCACTTGCTAAGAGTTAAACACAGCAAACAGCAAGCAACTAGACTAAGTCTGAGCCCTCACAGAACTTAGAGTCGCAATTAAACAGTAAAGTTGTTATCAAGTACTGTCGAGTCGGAACGGATCTATAGCTGACCCTCCAGTGGGTTTTCAGAGACAATGCACAGAAGAGCCTGTTCCTCTTTCTCCCATGGAGCATCTGGTGGATTCGAACAGCATGCCTTTAAGATTGTGGCATACTGTTCCTTACTACTGGGCCACCAGCGCTCCCTAAACAAGTGTAGCAGTACATTAAAACCGTATAGGGCGGGAGCTCTGGTGGCCTAGTGGCAAGAAGCTGCAACTACAATCCCAGAGGTGCATGGTTCAAATCCACCAGATGCTCTGCCGGGGAAGGAGGTGCTTTCCTTTCTTCAATCCACAAAAAAGGATATTTGAACAGTCCATGCACACTTAGAACTTAACACCATTGGGGTAAATACGCAGTGCCACACCAGATGCTCTGCCGGGGAAGGAGGACCAGTCAGATGTGATTTGACGGTACACGCACACAAAAATAATAAAGTAAAATTTTAAAAAAACGTATAGGGGAAAGTACATTCAGTTCGTCTTGGACATGCACAGTCTACTACTATAAGCATTAAGAAAATGTCCTTTCTTACTCCTAACTCCACTTCAAAAAGCATTTCACGAAGAAAAAGGTGTTTACAACAGACTGCAGAGATGTTCCGTTTGATTACAATAGTTATCTTGTTTGCCTCTGTGCCTTCATTTTCTAACTAAACTTCAAAGCAACCTGCAGACAGTGCGCACGCGCATACAGTGCTCCTCCACTGAACGCCGTGGACTCACGGTCCCCCAGGCGCATCCTCACTCGCACACACCCTCGCAAAACACGAGAAGTCAAGGGTGTGCTTTCTGTCCTAAGGATCACCGTAACCGAAGACTGGATTCCCAGGGAACAGTAAAGGAGACGCCACCACCGTTCTCACTACCCTGTGTCCCCAGAATCCGAGGATCGGTGGGGCTGCAGGCATCCATCCCGCCATCGCAACCTGCCTTGACGTTTCCGAGCTGCCGTCTCCACGGAAGCTAAAACTTCAGGATCCCGAACAGCCTGGCCCGCCACAACCTAAAACTCCCCACCGCTTCCGGGATGTTGCCTTGGTAACCAGAGCCCCGCCCCCTCCCATACGTATATCCGGCTAGCCAGCACGCAGAGCGCCTCTCAAAAATAATCTTGGGCTTGGCGACAAGTGTTCAGTGTTTCGTGTTTTATCACAGTGTCCCTTCTTGAAGCTCTCAGGACAGATATTTGGAGAATGTATTTGTAGCATCAGACAAACTCTAAAGCATTTGCTAAAAGAGACCGTTCTCCACACTAGGCTTTACCTGCCGCACTGAACTGCCTTCACCTCAATTTCTCCTGCCCCCTCTCCCTTCCCCCCACGCTCGCCTAGTGGTAAGAAGCTGCACTGCCATCCTAAAGGCACGTGGTTCAAATCCACGAGACTGATGGGCAATCTCTTCTCCCTCCACCTTCTCAATTCATGTATTTAAAATGCCAGTTAGCACCTACTAGATGCAACAGGCATGATCCCTGCCCTCATAGGCCTTAGAACAACGTAACAGGCAACTATTAATGTCACAAACATAAAATTAAAACTAATGAGTGCTCAGAAGGAAGTACACTAAACAGATACTAACTTTATTGTCCGTTGTCATCTAGCTGGCTCAAGATAGATCGGGGTTCAGAGCTGTTCTAGAACAGCGTCTCTGTGAGTCGCTAGCAACTCAAACGCATATAACAACAGTGCAACCCATGGTGACTCCATTATAAAAATATTTGAGTTACTGGGAAAGCTGAAAAGCAAGGGTGAGTAAAGAAGGATAGAGCATTGCAGAGAGAGCAGCATATCTGTCTGGAGTTCAGAGTAAGAGGAGCTGGAGGTCAGGGGAGTCTCCAGTTAAAGGTCCAAGAAAAGTAGAGCCAAGCAGGCCTTGCTAGAGGCTTCAGAGTCTCAGAAGTATTAAGATGTAAGTTCTTCCACACAGGATGTGTAGATTTTATACAAACCCCCATAGTTCTTTTGTGGCTATTAACAAGCTCTAATGTTTATGTGGAAAGGCCTAAGATTGAGAACAGCCAGCATAGTAAGGAAGAACGAAGTTGGAGCACATACTAGCTGTCGTAAAAATAATCAACACAGGGTGCTATATCGTTCTAGTTTCTAGAAATAAACTAAGCTCATTCCCAGTGGAGTCAGAACCAACTCATAGCTGACCGTCCATTTGGGCTCTGAGACTGTAAATCAGCGTGGGAGGAGACTGCCTGGCTTCTTCCTCCTGCAGAGCCTCTGTTAGGTGGATTAAAATAAGCATAGAGACATGGCCTTCAGGTTAATAGTTCAAGTCCCTTTCTATTTATTATGCCTTCAGAGCTGCCTGGAATAGAAGTATTGTTGGTAGGTGCTTCCAGTCCACTAAGACTTCCCATGACCCTAAGCATAATAGATCATACTCTTGCCCTGTCCCGTGCCATCCCCACAATCTCCCGAAAATTCTTAGGCCCATTGTTACAGTCATTGTGTAAATCTATTTCGGTGAGAGTTTTCCTCGCTTTCTCTGGCCCTCAACAATTCCCAACATGATATCGTTCTTAAAGACTAGCCCCTCCAAACAACTTGCCAAAAGTACATGAGATGAAATTTCACCAACTTTGACTCTAAGAAGCAAATTGGTGCTCTTGCTTCAAGATAGATTTGTTTATTCTTCTGGCAGTCTGAAATACTCTTTGCCAAAACCAGAATTCAAAGATGTTGAGATATACCTAGACAAATACAGGTAACTGATTTGAAAAAGGAGTGGGGAAAAATTTCCCCAAATGAGGAAAGCATAGTCTTTTCAACAAATAGTGTAATAGCAGTACATCCCAGTGCAAAAAATCCTAGCTCTTGACATAGTTCTGACACATTTCACAAAAATTAAATTGGATTGCATCATAGAATTAAATGTACAAAATCAAAATTATAAAATTGCTAGATTAAAAATTAGGTCAGTGATGAAGTTCTAGCCAAGTCACTAAGTATATGGTCTAAGAAAGAAAAAATTGGTAAGTTAGACTTCATTAAAACTAAAAGCTTTTCCTCTGTGATGTTCTGTTAAGAAAATAAGATGGTGTCCGCTTTGGCAACACATATACTAAAACTGGAAAGATACAGAGAAGATTAGCATGGCCCCTGCACAAGAATGGCATGGAAATTCATGAAGTGTTCTATATTTTAAGGTATTAAGATATACTGAAAGATACTTTTCATGATGGAAAAAAAAATTATTCATTCAAGTCAATGAATGAACACTAATGAAAAATTGAATTCTTTTGCCGTTGACCCAAGATATGTATTATTCAAGATGTTTTTCTACTCTAGTTTGGTGCTGTTCACAAAGTGATTTCTGAAGAGTTGTTCTCTTTTAATAATGAGTTCATATAGTCATTATTTCATGTTATTTGTCAAGATTTTCAAGTTAAAACCAATTTTTTGTTTCTCCTATTAGTTATTTCTGTCTGTATTAGAACCACTAGAACTGTGTTTAAATGCAACATGAGCTACTTTAGTGCTGTTTGGAATTCATGTTGTCCGTGATTTATGATTCATTGACTACTGATGAGTGTAACCAGTGCATTTTGTTGCTACTGTATGTTAAATGGTGACCAATGATTTACAAAGACAAATTGAGCAACAAAAATATTTTTAAGAGAAGAAAATAAGATGATGAACCATAGACTGAGAGAAGACATTGCAAAATTCAATCCCAATAAGGAATTTCTATCAGAATTATACAAAGAGCTCTTAAAACTCAACATTAAGAAAACAATCAGCCCTTTATAAAAAATAAACACTGTATCTTAAAAAGACTGCTCACCATGGATGACGTAGTTGGCAAATATGCGTATAAAATGATAACCAATACATTATGCCAATTGCATATTAGAATGATGGGATATAATTATAAACCCCCTGAAAAATTTAAGCACAAATAACCCACTGCCATCCAGTTAATTCTTCCATTAGTTTTCCCCATTTGCACTACACCACTGAGGTTCTTCAACTCTTAATAACTAAACCAAAACCAAAACCACTGCTGGGACTTTGATTCTGACTCAGAGCATCCCTCTAACAGGCTTCTAAGATGGTAAATCTTTATAGAAGCAGATTGTTCTCCTTTTCTCACAGCTGGTAGATTCACTGGCTTTCCAACCCAGCAGGCTGTCACATAGGTACTATGCCACTAAGACCCCTTGCAAACCTCCTGTTGCTGTTGATAGGTGACTTGCATTGACAATGACTCACAGTGGTCTTATATACAACAGGCCAAAACCCTGCCCAATTCTATGTCATTTCAACTGTGTTTGCTCCATCATCAAACAAATGGATAGAGAAACTCTGGCATATTCACACTATGCTGCGTTGAAAAACAAGGAACTCATAAAATATTATATAAAATGGGTGACCCTGGAGGACATTATGCTGAGTGAAATATCTCCGTCATAAAAGGACAAATATTGCATAGTGTTACTGTGGTAAAATGGGACTAACACCAGGGTTGAGGGACGGCTGAGGAAGAGGGGATAAATAATGTATACCACACTGAAGTAGATGAAGGAGAGAACTGTTTAAAAGAGATATATGATTAGGTATTATTGTCATGACAAGAGTCCAGAATGAAGGCTGCACAATGGAGTGGACTTGGGGGGAGGGATTGTATAACAATGAAAGAATTTTTCTTTTACTTTTCAAAGAGAAGAGTGAATTGAGGGACAGAGGTGAGCAGGGAGGAAAGTGTACAACAATGAATGAATGGAAATCCAAAGTCTCTATAAACTTTCATTAAAATTCATAAAAAGAAAAAAGATACTAAATTTAAAATAATTATATTGTTTGCTGCTCTTAAGCCCATTTTTGCAGACACTGTGTGAACACATCTCATTTAGAGTCTTCCTCTCCTTCACCGACCCTCTACTTTATATCAAGTATCATGTGTTTCTCCAGTAATTACTCCCTCCTGAAAATATGCCCAAAGTTCGTGAGATGAAGTCTCACCATCCTTGTGTTTAAGGACCACTCTGGTTGCCCTTCTTCCAAGACAGATCTCTTTCTTCTTTTGGTAGTAGTCTTAGAGTTTCTAAGATACTGACAATACCAAAAGCAAAATGGTTGCAAGAACTCTCATTTATTGTTGTTGTGATGCAAAATGGAAGACATCTGGACAGCTTCTTAGAAAAATTTCTAAAGTCATTGTTGTTCTTGTTGCTGTTGTTGTTGTTGTGTGCTGTCAAGTCAACTCCAAATCATAGCGACAAAAGCTCTGAACCTTGCCCTATCCTGAGCCAATCTCATTGTCTCTGAGATACCTACCACCATTAGCCATTACTGTATCAATCCATCTCATCCAGGGTCTTCCTCTCTTACGCTTCTTTCAACCTTCCAAGCACTCTCCAAGAACTAGTCATACCTGGCAACATGCCCAAAATATGTGAGATGGAGTTTCAAAATCCTTGCCTCCAAGGAGCAGCTTGGTTTCTCCACTCCAGGACAGACGTATTTGTTAACATAATGAAAACAAAATCTAACAGCCTACATAGCAGATGAATTGGGATGGTGGGGAGAAGGGGGAAAGAGATGGTGGCTTTATAGTGCCACAATGGAAAAATAGACAACTCCATAATTAGAGTCAAGATCTCAATGTTCTTCCTTAAAATTTGTCGTTGAAGTATGTGGAAAATCAGCAAGAATGCTGTAGAGATAACTAACAGTATTAAACATCTTGAAGTGACACGTACAGAATATTCTTCCCTTCAAACATAAAAGTATACCCTCTCAAGTGTATTCAGAATACCTAGCAGAGTAAAACTAGACCATGAAACAACTTTAAATAGATTTGAAAGGATTCAAGTAATACATAATATGTTCTTTGACCACAATGTTATTTAATTAGAAATAAATAGCACAGTGAACTTTGGAAAATGTCTTACAACTTGGAAAAATACTTTAAATGAAATCATTGATTAAACAAGAAATGAAAATAATATGTATTTTAAGTGAATGAAAATATAAGATATTAAAATTTGTGAGATGTGTCTAAAGCAATATTTTAAAACTTATAGGACTAAGCATCTATACTAGAAATAGAAGGAAAATTTCAAATTTTTCAAGAAAAACACCTAACTTAATGAGATAAAGCTAAATGCAAAGTAAGCAGAAGAAAGCAAATAATACAGAGAAAAGGAGAGTAAGTAAATGCAAAGCTATAAGAAATGAAATAATATAGCAAAAAGCAGAATCAATGAAATAGAACATAAGTTACTAATATAAAGAATGAATTATGTCACAGCACTAGTGGTTCTTCAAATATTAAAAGAATGGCATAGCATTGTAAAGTTCTCTATGCTAATAAATGTGACAGCATAAATAACAGAAGAAAACTCCTTGGAAGAAAAAAATTAATAAAATTTCTTTAGGAAGAAATATATGATCTTCTATTGCTTCTCTGATGCATCATGGTTTGCATGTCACTATGACACTGGAACCTAAGCCACTTATATGTAATTATTTTTAATTGCAATTTTAGTGAAAGCATACAGAAAACTTTTGTTTTCATTTATTCATCAATATGCATTTTCCTCCATCTCCCTCCACTAATTCACTTTGTAATGCATGTATTGTCCCAGATCATTGTAATATATATAATGTCCAGTCATCCATTCTTTCCAGATTATCCTTCCCTTCACCTATCCCAGTGTAGTGTTCATTATCTATCCATTCTTTTCCTGTTCTCTCCACCCCACGTCCATCCTACTTTTATAACAGTGGTTTTATGAAAAGACACTTCACCAAGATAAAAAGTCAGATGGCCAACAAACACATGAAGAAATGTTCAAAATCCTTAGTTGTTAGAGAGCTGCAAATCAAAACAACAATGAGATACCCTCTCACCTCAACAACATGAGAAAAATTCAGCAAATGCTGGTGATGATGTGGAAAGATTGGAAATCTCATAAGCTACTGTTGGGATTGCTGTCGAGAGAACTGTTTGGAATGTAAAATGGAACAACTGCTATGGAAGGCTGTCTAGAACGTCCTCAAATTAGTTGGAAATAAAAACACCACTTGACCCAGCTATCCTACTACTGGAAATATACCCTAAAGAAACCAGAGTTGTGACATGAATGAATATATGCACATCCATGTGATATTAGTGGTATTGTTTGATAATTTCTGTATTTTATTGAGTCACCCTTTTTTGGAATGGGAACAATTGTGAATCTTTTCCAGTGAGCTTTCCCAGGACTCCATCTGGTAACTAAAATACCTCAATAGGTATTCCATAAATTCCTACTGTCTTTTTTTTTGTCAGTGCCTTCAGTGCAGCTTAGATCTCTACCTTCTGTACCTTTGGTTCTGGTTCGTATGCTATACTTAAAATGGTTCACTATTAACCAATTATTTTTGGTTATGTGACTCTGCTGGAACTTGTATCAGAATGCAAAGAAGCCAAAACAAAGGAAAGGTTGATGAATAGAAAATGTAAAAGGGCAGCTTGAGAAGACAAGCAAAATATTAAAAAAAAAATTTGCAAAGAATTGGAGTCAGAAATCCAAAAAGGAAAAATATGCTTGACATTTCTCAAGCTGAAGGAACTGAAGAATAAATTCAAGCCTTAAATTGCAATACTGAAGGGTCCTATGGGCTAAACCTTGAATGACAGAAGCATCAAAATGTGGAAGGAGTTACAGTACAAAAATGATTGATAGACATTGAATCGTTAGCTATCATTGTTGTTATTAGGCATCATTGAGTAGGCTAATACTCAGTGAACCTATGAACAAGCGAAGGGGACTTGTCCTGTCCTGTTCCATCATCATCTCTGATCATGTTCAAACCTCATTTATAATAGTCACTGGATCACTTCATATCATTGAGGATTTTCTTCTCTTGTTGACAATTCCCAGCATTATGTCTTTTCCAAAGCCTGGAACCTCCTGACAATATTCCCAAAGTAGGTGAGGAGCATACTGGTTACATTTCTTCCAAGACAATCTTGTTTGTCCTTTTGGTAGTTCAAGGGATATAGAATACTCTTCTTCAACACCATGAATCAAAAGTACAAATTCTTATTTGAGGGAGCTCTGATGACTTAGTGGTAAGGAGTCATGCTGTCAGTTCAAAGACATACAGTTTTAATTAGTCAGTTACTTCTTAGGAGAAAGATGAGCAATCGCCTCCCTATTGGTATACTGCCTTTGAAAACCCAATAGAGAAAAAAAAAAAGAAAGAAAAAAAAAAAGAAAACCCAATAGAGAGTCAGCTATGAGTCGGTTGTGACTGGACAATACACAACAAAAACAGTCATTGTCCAACTCTTAGATTCTTATATTGTTGTTTTTGTTGTTGATGATGATTCCTTTCGAATCAAGAATAACTCACAGTGGCCCTATGAACAAAAAAGGCCTGAAGCTCCTCTACAACTATCAATATTTATTAAAGTTCATAGAGTTTCTAGAGGCATACTGTTTAGGAAGTGGATGCATATGAAGCTATTGAAAATGTCATGATTTACACACCGATGTTTATCGCAGCTTGGATAGAGAAGCTGTGGTATATTCACACAATGGAATACTATGCTGCATTGAAAAACAAGGAACTCATGCAATATTATTCAAAATGGGTGACCCTATAGGACATTATGCTGAATGAAGTATCTCAGTCACAAAAGGACAAATACTGCATGGTGCCACTGTTGTAAAACAGGACTGACATCGCGGTTGGAGGAAGACTGAGAAAGATGGGTTCAATAATGTATATGGCATTGAAACAAATGAGTGAGAAAACTGTTTAAAACGGATATGTGATTAGGTATTTTTGTCGTGACGGGAGTCCAGACCTAAGGCAGCAGAGCAGTGAACCTGGGGAGAGGGATTGTAAAACAATGAAACAATTTTTCTTTTACTTTTCCAAGAAGGTACTATACTGGGGGTGGGGGTTAGGAGGGGAGAAAAGTGCAACAATGAATGAATGGAAACAAAAAAAAAAAAAAAAAAGAAAATGTCATTATTTAGATCAGACACAATTTAATCTTTAACATCCTTGCTTTTTAACACTTTAAAGTGGCACTTTTCTGCAAATTTTCCCAAGTGCTACACATCTTTTAGTTTTTGGGGGTTTTTTTGGTTTTTTATTTTTTTTTTTGTTTTTTTTTATTTTTTTTTGGTTGGGTTTTTTTTTTTACATCTTTTAGTTTTTTAATTGCTCCTGCCATAGGTGTTGATTGTGGATTCAAGGAAGATGAAATTGTTGTCAACTTCCATTTTTTCTCCATCACAAAGCTGCCTACTGGTTCAGTAGTGAGAATATTTGTTTTCTTAGCTAATGTTGTTGTTTTTATTGTATGTCATCAAATCCGAACTGACCCATAGTTGACCCTGAAGCAAGTTTTCAGAGGCAGTAAGTCACAGGGAAGAAGATAACCCATCATTAGAAAGATACAAATCAGAACAACAGTGAGATATCATGTCACCTGGACAACAAAACCAATTCATTCAGCAAGGTAACAAAAAACGTTGGTAAGAGTGTGGATAGACCGGAACTCTCACGTATTGCCTGAATAAATGTAGTCTCATGTATTGTAGGTAGGACTAAACTCTCATACATGCTTGGTGCAACCACCGTGGAAAGAAGTTTGGCACTTTCTTAGAAAGTTAAGAATAGGGAATACCGTTTAGTCCAGCAATCTCACTACTAGGTACACAACCCACAGGAATAAGGTCATTTACACAAACTAAAGCACATCTACTTTTTTTTTTCTTTTGCAGCACTATTTACAACAGCAAAGAGTTGGAAGCAATTCAAGGGTACATTTATGAACAAATGACTGAAGAAATTATGGTGATTCCACACAAAGAAGCAATAAAAATTGGTAAGATACAATCAAGAATTTTTTACAAATTGGGTCAATCTAGAAAAATTATGAGGTGTGAGTTATGTTAGTCACAAAAGGATAATTACAAGAGTTCTGGTGACCTAGTAGGTAAGAAGTCTTACACGTTCCCAGGGGCACAGAGTTTTAAATGACCAATTACTCCTAAAAAAAATGACCAATTACTCCTAAAACTTTAAAAATGTATTATAAATTCTGTTATAAGAAGGATACTTTGGTGGCCTAGTGGCAAAGGAGTTTCCCCAGCTGTTATATGGGATAAAGCTGAGTGATCTCTCCTTGTGTGATTTACAGTCTCTGAAAACCCTCTGGAGAGTCAGCTATGAGTCTGTTCTGATTTGTTGGCAATAAAGTTCTTTTATTGTTATTACTAAAAGCTAAGGAAAGACTTACACACAGAGAGAAGCAATCTTGGAGGTTAAATAAGCACTTAACCATTTCAGCACAAGTCATCTTACTTATAGAAAAAGAACAAACTCATCTCATTGCTTTTGAGTTGGAACCAACTCCTACCAGACCCTCTAATGAGTTGTGAGAGGCTGTAAACTGCACAAGAAGAAATTATCCATCTTCCTCCCACAAAGCAATTGGTGGATTCAAACCACCTGCCTTTGGATTGGCATGCTACCCACTAAGCAACCTGTTGTTGTTATAGCTGACCCTCTCGTGGGTTTTCTGAGACAGTTAATTGCATGGTAGGAGATTGCCCATCCTTCTCCTGTGGAACAACTGGTGGCCTCAAATCACGTGCCTTCAGGATTACAGAGCAGCTTCTTGCCATTAGGCCATCAGAGCTCCCTATAAGTAGATATAGATATACCTACATATGTGAAAATATATGAAAGTCAGGACCTGTGTCAGGCAGAAACCTGTCAGAGAGGGGAAAAAAATCATATATTTTCCATCAAATAGAGAACAATATGCAAGTAATGACCATGGCCTGTCAAGAGCAGAAAAAGTTGTGCAACCTGGAAAATCAAGGCAATCACAGAGAATCTTGGCTTTCACATATTTTACTGTATATCCATATATATGTCGTTGTTGTTGAGATTATATATATATTCTTTGTATTTTTTGTTGATAAATGTGATCATGTCAGAACTGACTCACATCTGAGCCTCTGGTGGATTTTCAGGGACTGTAAATTCCAGGAGAGAAGATTGTCAGAGTAGCTGGTGGATTTGAGCTGCCTTACTTTGGATTGGCAGCACAACTCTGTGTGTCGTGTGTGTGGTGTGTGTGTGTGTGTGTGTGTGTGTGTGTGTGTGGTGTAGTCTGTAGAGAGTTGTCCTGCTAACCCAAAAGCCATGCCTCTCTTGCAGTTCAAATCCACAGTGACGCCAAAGGATAAAAATGGACAATTTACTCTCTTGCATTTTATAACCTCAGAAACCCCAGTGGAGAGTCAATTGGAAGTCAGTTCTGACCTGCCAGCAATGAGCCTGAATGTGTATGTGTGTGTATACAGATATAGATAGATATGTGCAGATATCTGTCGATAAGTAAGTATATCTATGTCTATTTGTCCTCATTCCCTACAAAGGCAATCCACTAGAATCTAGAAATGATAAGAAATCATTAATATCACATGTAAGTAAAATCTTGCTATAAATTATTAAAAATTGATTGATGAGTACATTGACAAGGAACTAGTAGAAATTCAAGAAGATTCAGAAGAGTTTGTAGAGTAAGGAATAAAATTGCTGATGGATCTTGGTTAAAAGCCAACAATACCAGGAGGATATTTATTTGTGTTCTATTGATAATGCAAAGTCATATCATGACAAATTACAGATAATATTGAAAAGAATGGAAATTCAAGAACATTTAATTGATCTTGTAAGAAAACAATGCCTAGAACAAGAAGTGATTGTCTGAACAGAAAATGGGAGAAATTATTTTAAAATCAGAAAAGGTGTGTGTCAGGGTTGTATCCTTTCTCCATACCTATTCAATCTGTTAACCTGAGCAAATAATTTGAGAAGCTGGACTCTGTGAAGAAGAGTGGGGCATTGAGATTGGAGAAAGATTCGCCAACAATTTGCATTATGCGATGACACAACCTCATTTGTAGAAAGTGAAGAGGTGAAAGATAACTAGTAAAACGTGTATGAGGATCCAAGGAGGGAAGAATAGGAGCAGAGGGTGAGCATGGGCAGAGGGGTAATCATAGGATCTAACAATCTGATGGGTAGAAGGAAGAGAGAGTAAAGGAAACGGGAAAGATCTGGTGTGGAAAACAATGTATACAAACTTTGTAAGCAAATGAGTATAAAATTTAAAAATTTTAAAAAGAAAAGAAAACAAAAAGCAAGTGAAGAGGCTGGAAGCACTTACTGCAGAAGACCAAAGACTACAGCCTTCAAGATGGATTACATCTCAATATCAACATCAAGAAAACAAAAATCCTCATCACTGGACCAAAAGACAATATCATGATAGGTGGAGAAAGGATTGACGTTGTCAAAGATTTCAACTTACAAGGATCCACAATCAACACCCATGGTAACAGCAGTCAAGAAATCAAAAGGTGTGCTGCATTGGGAAAATATTTTGTCAAGGGCCTCTCTAAAGTGCTAAGGAGTACAGATGTCAGTTTAAAGACTAAGGTGTGCCTATCAACACTGCATTTAATTACTTTCTGTACAGGTAAAAGTTGGAGAATGAATGAGGATGACAGAAGAATAATCTATGCCTTTGAACTGTGGTGTTGAGGAAAAATACTGAATATCACATAGACTGCCAAAAGAACAGACAAGTTTGTCTTGGAGGAAGTAGTGCAATCAGGGTGTTTTTTTGAGACAAAGATAGTGAAGCATGAACTCACATCTTTGTGTTCATTGTCAGTAAAGACAAGTTCTTGGAAAAAGGCATCATTTTGGAAGGGGTGGAAGGTCAGAGGAAGATCCTCAACAAAATAAATTGGCACAGTGTTTGTAAAAATGGCCACAAGCATGTAGGAAATAGTGAGGAAGGTGCAGGATAGGCCAAGCTTCAGATCTGTTGTTGACAGGGTTGTTGTGAGTTATAAACAACTCAGTGGTCCCTGACAATAGCATATAGATAAAATTGTTATATTTTATTATATTAACATGTAATTTTTTTTAAGTTGTATCTTTAAATATGTGAAGGTTTTTGTTTCTTTTACACCTTAAGAAATTGGTTTTCTTTTAAAAAAGGCATATAGCTATTTGATCTTTACTAACTGACCCTTTAAAAATTAGTATTTCAGCAGTAGTTTCCACTCTGTCTGATCTTGAGTCTCTCATCTCAAAATAACATTTTGTCCTTCACCATCATCAGATTTATTTAACTTGACAGCAGTACAAAAATCACTATTGACTTTTTTCTTTTTTCACAGAAATTTTCTTTTTTCACTTTAGCCTATTTTTATATGTTCTTTGGATAGAGTTAGTTTATTGCCATAGGTAATAAATTTGTGCCATCATTAGAATGTTATAAAGAACTTTAAAAATTAGATGAGACATATAAAGAAGCAAAAGAGGAAGTGGATTATAGTAACCTTACCAGGCACTAGCAGTACTAGTTGGTCTATAAAGCTACCATCACCAAAAGTCCAAAAGCATGAAGGGACAGAATTGGTACCAGAACAAAGGAATAATGTGTTCTGGGAAAGAAGAGATGATCCTCAATCCTGGGACACAGCAGCTTCAGAGACGTTGTAGGGAAAGAAATCAATAGAGCAAATATCCTCCCTAACATACCAAGGAGTCTCTGTTCTAGTTGCTGTTGTGTGCTGTTATAGCTGACCCTCCAGTAGGTTTTCAGAGGCTTGAAATCACACAGAAGGAGACTGCCTATCTTTTCCCACAGAGCAGCTGCTGGTGGCTTTGAGTCGGGTGCCTCCTGGTTGACAGTGCTACTCCTTACACTAGGCCACCAGAGTTCCTGAAAGAGTCTGTAGGTGGCAGAAATGATTAAGTGTTAGACTACTGACTGAAAGTTAGGAGGTCTGAATCCACCCAAAGGTGCCCAGAAAGAAAGACAAGACTTGCTGACCTCTTTCTGAAATGTCTTAATCTTGAAAGCTCTACTTAGCACAGTTTGGATTCGACAGCACATGAGGTCATGAGGAGTCAGAATGAACTTGCTGGTTAATGTATGTACCAAGGGTGAACATCAGCCTTGAGAGGGGCAATGAGAAGATGCTTTATTTGTAAAGAATTGAAGACTAACAAACTTCTAAAAGCTGATCTCCTTGTTATTACCACATGCAAAATAAGTCTGAATCATATAAAAAATTAAGTATTCTTTCCCTGTAAAGTGGATGCTTCTCCCACTCCTCACCCTGATCTCTCTCTCTCTCCATCCGCCCCCCACCCCCACCCCTAGCCTTTGGAGCCACTTCTGCACCTGGAAGCTAAAGGGTAATGGAGCTCAATTACGTGGTCCATACAGGTCAGGCTCCTAGGGCACAGAGAAAGGTGGAGAAGGGTGGAGCATGCATCTGGAAGGGCAGACAAGATATTATCCTCAAATTATTTCATGATTCTGGAATGTTCTTTTCTTGTAAATATAAATATGCAAATAAGTGAAGGTAGCTTTTAAAATCATTTCTCTTTACTAACCACTATCAGAAATTGTATTTTGCCATTTAAATTATTTTAAAGAGTGTAATTCAGTGACATTAATTATAGGCACAATATTATGCAACTATTGCAACTATCTACTTTCAAAACTTGTTCATCATCCCAAACAGAAACTCACACCCATTAAGCAATTTTCACTCCTCCCTTCACGCCACACCCTGGTAACTACTAATATACTTTTGTCTCTGTATAATCACATCTTCTGTCTCTTTCACATAAGTGGCACATGCAATATATGTCATTTTGTGTCTAATTTCCTTAGAAACCCATCCGAAGGTCAGCTCTGAGTTGGTTTTGACCTAATAGCAAAGAGTTCTGTGGAGTTGGGTTTGTTCTGTTTTCATTATTTCATCTATCATGATGTTTTCAAGGCTCATCACATGGTAAAATGTGTCAAAATTTCATTTCACTTTATGGCTGAATAATACCCCTTGTAAGAAATTTTTCTAGCCCTTTATCTGTTGATGGAAGCTGAGTTGTTTCCACAGTTTTACTATTGTGAATGAACATGTATGAATACATGCTCGACACTCTTTTAAGATCCCTGGGTATTCATCTAGGCATGGATTGCTGAGTCGTATGGTCATTTGATTTTAAACTCTTGTGAGAGCCTCCAAACTGCCTTCTTTAGTGACTGCATCATTATATCGTAATAAAAATGGATAAGGGTTTTAATTTCTTCTAATTTCCTAGAGTTTATTTTTCATATTGCTGGGTTTTAGTTAAGGTTGAAGTTGCCTCTCTGTTTAGTGACTTCTTCTATATTTTGTACATACAGTCTTCCTGAACACTGAAATATGGACACTAAAGTGGCTACTCCTTAGCTTGTTCTCAACTCATGTGGGCTGACTCTGAGCCTATGGATTAGCCAGGGATTATTTTAGAGATTAGCCTGGGGAAAGTGTAGGATCTTTTTCAGTATTTTCTGAGCATACATCTTGCCCTGAGTAAACACCTCAATTTGATTGCCCTAGTTTAATAGAGGGTCAGCTACGACGAGTCAATTCATACTAGATGACAATGAGAGAGAGAATTTACCAAGGAAGTTCCTGGGTGGCACAAACAGTTAAGGACTGGATTGCAGACCAGAAGATTGTCAATTCAAAACCCTTCCTGAGGATCCATGGAAAACAGGCCTGATCATCTGCTTTAGTAAGGTCATAACCTAGAAAACCTACTGTTGTTGTTATTTGGTACCATCAAGTTGAAAGTGACCCATAGCTGACCCTGCAGCAGGAATTCAAAGGGAGTTAATGCCCATTCATTTCCCAAAGAGCAGCTGATGGATTAGAACTACGTGCCTTAAGGATTTCAGCACAGCTTCTTGCTACTAGGCCATCAAAGGTGGAGTTACAGTGAGTCAGATCCAACATCCCAAAGCAGATCTCCCAGGCCTTCTCCCTAGTCTTAGACTCCTGTTGTATATATCAATACTATTCTTTAGTCCCAGGTTGTTGTTGTTATGTGCTGTTGCGTTTTCTGCGACTCATAGCACAATAACTCTGTACTCTGTTCTATCCTGAGCCAGTCTCACTGACTGTCTGACACACCTATACCCATTGCCCCAGTTACTGTGTCAATCCATCTCATCTAGGGTCTTCCTCTCCTGTGCTGTCCTCCACCCTTCCAAGCATGACATCCTTCTCCAAGGACTGGTTCCTCCTGGCAACATGCTCAAAGTATGTGAGATGGAGCTTCAAAAGCCAGAGAGCAAGTTGGTTTTACCTTCTCCCATGTAGCCACTGGTATATATAATTTTGGGAATGGGAGGTTGCATTTTTATGCATGAACTCTGAGATAGTTTAGAAACAGTCGCCAGACCGCAAAAAGCCAAAAAACATCATCATGTGAAAGAAGCTTATGCAACCTGTTGTGCTGCTAATGAAAACACAGTAATATGTGAATAAAGCCTTTCTGTTCCTGGTGGATCCAGACTCCAGGACTCCTCTCTGGAAAAGTGACAAGCTACAGATTTAAAATGACAATTACCTAGTGGAGGACAAGATGTGGGCAGATAGAAGACCAGCACATTCCTACCATTTTAACACTACCTTTTCTTTCCCCTGATGATTTGCTGGATTAGGCATTGAGATACTAACCAAAAGATCAGCAGTTCAAATCCACCAGTTGCTGTGCAGGAGAAAAATGTGGCCGTCTGCTTGTATAAAGATTTATAGCCTCAGAAACGCTATGGGGCAGTTCTGCTCTAACCTACAGGGTAAATATCAATTGGAATTGATTAATTCGAATGGGCTCAGTCCTTTCTGTCCTTCTTGGCTGGATGTTCACCTTGTAGTTGGATTCCCTTGACAGATTTCTGAGTTCTGACAGAGTGAATTCTGCTAGTTTCTGGAGGGTTTTAGTTTGTTGCTTCTGTGGGAGAGCAGAGACATGGAACAGCTTACGCTGTCCTTTTGCCCCTCCTGTATCTGTGTACTTTTAATATAAGATAAATGAGCATTACATAATGATGCTAAAGATGCAGAAGGTGTGCCTGACTCAAGCCATGGTATTTCCAGTTGCTTCACATGCATATGAAAGTTGGGCAATGAATGATGAAGGACAGATACCTCTTAAGTGTAGTGTTGGCCAAGAATGTTGAATATACTATAACATGCCCAAAAGAACAAATTTCTCTCTCTACCAAGAAGTGCTGCTAGAGTGCTCCTTAGAGGAGAAGATAGTGATACACTGTCTCAACACTTTGGGCATACGTATCAGGAGGGCTCAAAGGAGAAGAAGACCATCCGTGAGGTGGGTTAGCACAGTGGCTACAACAAAGGAAGATTATGAGGATAGCACAAGATCAAGCAGAATTTCCTTGTGTCGTGCATAGGGTTGTCGTGAGTCAGAGCTGACTCCTTGACCCCCTAACAACAACATCAAGGCTGTGACTTCTCAAAACCAGGTCATCGGGTCTTTCTTTGAAAATGCTTGTGGATAGGCTTGAACCACCACCAATCTTTTAGTTAGTAGTTGAGTACTTAACGAGCTGTACTACCCTGAAGCTCTTGTTCTTCACATAGCAGAATTCAAAACAGGTCTTTCCAACATGAAAAATTTGCCACTACCAATTTTCAATTGATTGAGTCTGACTCCTAACAACTCCCTGTTTCTTCCTCTGATTGACCCTGAGTTAGAATTATTGCTATGGCTTTTATGTGCCCACAAGTTGACTACGACTTAAAGCAACTCTAGGAACAACAGATCTGAACCTTGCCCTATCACCCTATCGTGTGCCAATATACTTGAGTGTGTTGTGATAGTCATCATGCCAATTCATCCTGTTAAGGGTCTTCTTCTCTTATCTTAACCTCCACCTTTTCAAGCATGATTCCCTTCTTCAAGGTCCCTATTAACAAAGTATACTGAAAGCATGTGAGACAGAGTTTCATCATCTTTGCCTCTAAGGAGCACTCTAGTTGTACTTTCACCAAGTCAAATTTGTTTTTTTTTTTGACAGTCCATAGGATGTTCAGTGCCACAACCCAAAGACTTCCATTCTTCTGTAATCCTTATTCATTGTTCAACTTTCAGATGCATAATAAGTAACTGAGAAGACAATGGTTTGAATCAAGTGCACCTTGGTCTTTAAGCTGAGTTATCACTCTTGAGCACTTTGGAGAGGTCTCTGACAAGAGATTTTTTTCCCCATGTGACATGTCTTTATATGTCTTGGCTACTGGTACCATGGATGTTGGAAGCGGATCCAAGGAAAATTAAACTGTTAATGGTTTTACTCTTTTCTCTATCATAATGTTGCCTATTGGCCCAGTGGGAAGTATTTTCTTTTCCTGAAATTGTGAGATATAACCAATATTGAAGGGTTCTTTGAGTTAGAATGACAAAAGGTGAAATAGAAAAGCTAGTAGGTAATGACAAAATTCTGAAAGTTTTGGTCTGTTTGTCTCAAAAAGCGTGGTTTGGCTTCCTGAGCTGGTTGCTGCAAAGGTTGCAGGAGACACAGTCTGCCTGCCTATTCCTTGTCCATTTGCATGTTCAGTCTCTCTCACTGGATGGTTTGAACTGGAGATACTTAAAAAACACTTGACTAATGGCTCATATTTTGCTTTTTAGTAGTTGAAATTAGAAGTCATACAATAACAAAATTTGAACACCACTTTAATTTTTATTTTTTTAATTTTTTTTAGGGATAGCTGGTAACATAGTGTGCAACCTGTAGTGCTGCTAACCAAAAGGTCAGCAGATCAAATCCACAAGCAGCCTTTGAGGGAGAAAGATGGGCAGAATCGTCCTGTTAAAAATGAAAGAAACCCAATTGGGGAGAGTTCCCTTGAGTCAAAAATTGACTCAATAGCCAGTGAGAGTGTTTTAAACTTTTTAATACATTTTCAAGTGAATTATTCCATCTTTTTTCCTTATAATAACCTTGTGATGAGGAGGAGTAAATTATGTAAGGTCACACAATAGATTTGGACTAGAACTAAGATTTTATCACAGTGTAGGGTGATTTGTAATTAAATATTCAAATGGACTAGTATAGCTGTCACCTATAGTGGCTATAAAAGTAACATGTTTTATTCTATATTATTATAAAGCATATGCTTTAATTGCTCCATTTCTTTGCTTAAAAGTAGGAAACATATTTGAAGAAAGAATTATCATTCCTTTCATATACCTACAAGGCTTCCTTCCATGTGGAAGGAGGATTAGGTTTATCCCTACAGCTCCTGAAGGAAGACCCCAAATTTGTGACTGGGAGTATGAAATGTGTAATAATCATAATAAAAGTAGAAGCTTTTTCTCCAAAAGCATGGGCTGTCTTGTAGAAGTGTCAGTTCTTCACCTATTACAATATTCTAAAAGGACTCCATGTTATCATACTTTCAGAGACTTCTTAGTCCAAGTGACTTGAAGGGCATTACAAATGTCAGCTTTTATTAACTTTGTTAAGTTTAAAAGAGGGGTATCAACATTTCAAATACAATGGTTTAAAATCATTCAAATTCTGAATGAAAATGATTATCTTAAAAAACAAAGACTTCTACTTTAAAACCTTTATCCCAGGACACCTTGAATTAAATATTCACTTAGCTTCTTGACTTTATGCTCATATATTTTTTTTAAAATTACTTTTTAAAAATGGGAAAATTGTCTTTAAAAAGAATGCTCTAATTCAGCCTTTCACAAGAACTGATTTCTGATGACATAGTTTTTATAAATAATATGTATAAATTTTTATATATATAAAATAGATGACATAAGTTTTGTAAATAAGGTATAGCTTTACGCTATACATTGACTGCACTGCACAGATTTTTGTTCTAATGAATTATAGGAATGCAGTGGGATAAACCCAAAACAAAACAAATCCCTCCCTTTAAGTGAAGAATAACCTTTTAATCTGTAATCTTTAATTTTTTAATAAGATCTTTTTCTTCTTTAAGGCTTCGTGTTTACTGTTCAGGTTGAGCACACCTATATTCTTTTCTGATTTGCAAACAACCAGAAGGTGAAACAAAATAGTGAGTTTCCTCCTTATACATAGTCAGTAGAGATTTGTGCTGCCAACCCCAGAGCAGCTGCTCTTTGGCAGTGACTATCCACCAGCTTACAAGAGAAAGACAGGCCATCTCCTCCCACGCTATTTATAGCTTCCAAAAACCTGCTGGAGGGCCAGCTATATGTTTGTCCAACTCGATAGCAATGAGCGTGAGGGTTGTGGTGGCTCCCCTCGCCCCACAGTCTTCTACCTGTGTTTTACTATCTAAGGGCCTTTCACCATGTGGATTATACAAATTATGAATAACACTGAGAAGAATAGGAATCCCACGACATTTAATGACTCTCATGCAAAATCTGTGCATAGACCAGAGAGCTCTTGTCCAAACAGAATAAGGGAATACTGCATGGTTTGAAATCAGAAAGGTATGTCAAGGTTGTATCCTTTCTCCACAACTACCTAATATGTATCCTGAGCAAATCATTCAAGAAGCTAGACTAAAGGAAGAGGAATGTGGTGGTAACAGGATTGGTGAAAGACTCATCAACAACCTACTTTATACAGATGACACAACCTTGATTGCTGAAAGAGGACTTGAAACACTTGCTACAGAAGATCAATGACTACAGCCTTCAATATGGATTGTATACCAATACCAGGAAGATAAAAATCCTCAGCATCCAAGCTGTTATGAACATTGGTGCACAAATCTCAGTTTGTACCTCAGTTCTCATTTTCTTAGTGAACTAACTCAGTTCCACACGGATAAACATTATATAAAACCATTATTGCAGAATGAGTATAAGGATCCAAGAGAGGGGGAAGCAGAAGGATGAGGATGTGCGGGAGGAAAGGGATTAATCATGGGGTTGTAAAATGTAATGGGGGCAGGTGAGGGAAATTGAAAGAATGTCTTCTTAAAAACAAAGTATTCAAATTTTGTAAATAAACAAGTAAAAAAAATTTTTAAATCCTCAGCATCAATAAAGAAAATCAAGATAAATGGAGAAAAGACTGAAGTTGTTAATGACTTTTTTGCACAATCAAAAGCAAGATAATAGCAGTCAGGATATTGAAAGATGTGTATATTAGAAAAATCTGCTGTCAGAATTCTCAAGAGCAAGAATGCTCATTTAAAGATTAAAGACTAAGGTGCACCTGCTCTAAGTCATGGTGAGTTGGTGGGGTTTTGGTTTGGGTTTTTTTCAATTACTTCCTATGCATCTGAAATTGGACCATGGCTAAGGAGAACAGAAGAGCCGTTGCCTTTGAATAGTAGTGTTGAAGAATACCCCATAGACTATCAAAAGAACAAACAACTTTGTCTTAAAGGAAGTGCAACCAGGATACTCGTTAGAAGCAAGGACAGTGAAATTTTGTCTCACATACTTTGGGTGTGTTGTCAAGAGGGCCCAGTGCTTGGAAAAGGTATCATCCTGAGGATGGAAGGGGGCCATCAAAAGAAAAAAGAACAAAAAAGCAAGATCTTCAACAAGATGGATTGACAGGGTGACTAACAATTTGACCATGTGGATCATACAAATGATGAATAATATTGAGAAGCATGGGATTCTGACAACATTTAATTGTGCTCATGCAAACCCATATCTGTGATTCCAACATATCAGTGATTGTAAGGATGGCACAGGATTAGGGCAAGGTTCAAACCTGTTGTTCACAGGATCACTTTAAGTCAAAGTAGACTCAATGGCACCTCACACCACCACCTAAACTGTGATTGCCTGATGCTCTCCAAAAACTTTACATACACCTTCTCACCCCTTCCGTTTACATCTTCTTTAAGCCTTTAAGTCTATTCCCTTACCTTTGCCTAATTTCCTTTTTAAAAAGGCACGAGGAGGAGCTGTATCTTTTTTGTTGTTCTAAAACCAATATGAAGATTCTAAAAAAAAAAAAAAAATCTGTGAAGTAGGTACTGCGGAGCTAAATAAAGTAAGCAAGAGCCTGCTACAAAGGAAAAATATTCTTTGCATAAATTCAGTCAGTTACTCTCAATGGTTTTTGACAACTTCCGGGACCGAGGCAGTATTTGAAATTGTCTTCTTTCTCATATCTTTTTTTTTTAATGACTGTACATATTTACATACGTAGACATATGGCAAGGGAGGGAGAAAACGATGACGTGATAGGCTTTCCCCAGGAGAATAGGAGGTGATAAGGAAATAAAACAGGTGTCTGGGAAGAGGTGCTTTTGGAGTAAGAACTGAGACTGAATCACCCTGCAGCAGGTCAGGCGCTCATGCAACCTCTTCCCGGCAGGCAGGCTTTCTAATTCTCTACCTCGCCTCCACCGGGTGCATGTTTCTTGGAAATGAACTGAATTTCTTGCTCTATAGCTGCTCAGAAAGACTCTTCCTTAAGACCCTTGGATATTTCTTTCTCGAGTCTTCAGTGCTCTCCCCCACCCCTTTTGCGGTTCAGGGTTCTGGCGGAATAAGAGGGGGATTCTAGGCGATGAGGAAGAGAAAAGGGAGCCGACTTCAAAGCCAGAGAGGAAGGCAGCAGGCACCCGCCCCCTCATCCTGCGGCCCCCACCTTCCCAGCCTGTGACCTCCCGCGGAGACCCCCGGCAGCGACATCAATATTTGAGCAGCTCTTACCCCGCACTCACTCCAGGCGGGACACGCCAGGCATCGCCGGCGCGGAGCCGAAGCCCGCGCCTGCGCCCGCGCTCGCGCCGCCACCGGGAGCCTTGGAAGGACCGGCTCTGCGCTCGCGCTCTCCCAGCGCGGCTCGGCTCCAAGTCGGAGCGCGGCGCCCATCATGCGCGGCTGCCTGCGGCTCGCGCTGCTGTGCGCGCTGCCCTGGCTCCTGCGGACGGCGGCCCCCGGGCGCCTGGCGCAGCGCCGCGCTCCCCGCGACCCAGCCAGGGGCGCCGAATTCGATCGTGTGTACAGCGGGGTGGTGAGTCTCAGCATGGAGAACATCTACTCCTTCAACTACACCAGCCAGCCCGGCCAGGTAAGGCACTCGCTGCCCCAGCTCGACTCCCAGGAACTTGCCAGATCTCCGAGCCCTGTCGCTGATCTTAAGTCTCCCTGTGACACCCCATGGAGAGATCTCGGGGACTACAGGACCTTTTCTTTTAGGAAGCAAATCACTGCCCTGCTGGTGCTGCAGTACCCTCTGCAAGCAGTCTCGAGGGCAACCGACTCCGCTTCACCTAGCACCTTGCCTGGTCTCTGGCATTCGGGAACTGTTTGCCAAGGCTCTGCTTTCCACGCAGCTCTGATATCCCTCCTCGGCCCCTTGGTGGGCCTTCTTCTAGGAAAGTCACGAATTCTAGGATTCAGGAAGGGAGAAGGCCACACCTCTGCTCTTAGTCTCTTGCAGGGAAGCAATCTAATTTAATGTGGCTCGATTTCAGCTAGACTCCACTGTTTTCCTAAAACACGCAAAGGGAGAGCTGCTAAGACTGAGGGAGAACGAGTGCATACTGCAGAACCTCTGTGCATTCCGGAGTCGCTTCCCGTGTTTCTGTACCGCTACCACATGTATGTGTTTCAGAAAAACCAGAAGATAGGGCTAAAGACCTTGGAACGGCCATCATCAGTTAATTCACTAACAGTTTTAAATGAAGGTGCATAAAAGTTCTGGACCTATTTTCTAACAAGCATTGGCATGGGGGGAGGGGAAATGTACCAGTAACTATCCCTTTGACGTATATATTCTGATTATATAATGCTTGTTGAGCTGGGTTTCCCCCACCCCCTTCTAATAGAGTACCCCTTAAGCATAGAAAAAGAAAAGAAAATTCTCTCTAGTGTGCTTGCTTCTGGCTCTTCTTCCTACATAAATGTGTATATTATATCTTACTATGCCAACGTTTCTTACTTCCTTGGGAAATGCCAAAGCAGATGATTCCACTATGCCTCCTTCTTCACCTCACCACGTGGGCTTCAGAAATCTAGTAGCTTCCAGTAGTGAGAAGGCTTGTGTTGAGCCCAAGAGACCAATGTGCCGTTCCCACTTCCAGACATCCCCTAGCTGTGCTGTTCTGAAAAAGTGCCCTAAATATATTTCCCTGTCTCTAGGAGCTGTCACCATGGCTGCACAGCCCTTAGTCGTCCTATCCTCTGCTAACCCTCAGGGCTAACCCTCAGGGGTGTGTCCTGAAACCAGCAAAGGAGCTATGTGCAAAGCCATCATCCCACCTTAGACAAGGAGGGAAAGGGCAGATCTTTCCACCAAACTTCATGTAACTGACCTCTTCCTCTCTCTTGTCCAGTATAGACCAAATGACCCTGATTGACATCACACATGTGATGTGTTCTAGGCCGTGTGATTGATTGGCCTAGAACAGATGAAAATCCCCATGATATTTAAGGTGTACTGTCAATTTCTCCTTGAGCCACGGGTAAAGACACTCAAATACTGTGTGAGACCTGACATTAGATTTTAATAGTTCTCACACTTTTGCTTAGAGATAGACTTGCTACCTTTCCAGTGTTGCTTTGACCTTTTCTCTTTAGTCCTCAGTCACTTCCTCTAGTGCAGTCCAGATTGTTCTGTTTGCGGTTGGCGTCACCTAGTTGACTTTTCTAGCAATCTATCAGCTATTGAGAACAGGAGCGTTGTTGTGTTCATCTCTGCACCCCAGCACCTAGCACAATACTTAACACATGAGAGACTTACACATTTATAAGAATGAGTGAATAAGTGAAGAAAGAATTAACGAATCTTTAGGGTGAGGCTAAATAAAATATCTAATTTTCAATTCAATGGGTTTTAGGAAAATGTGTGATTCCTTTCATGATAACAAAAGTTTTAAAAATCGTTCTGAAACTGTGCCCTGCCCAATTTTGCTTGTATGTGTGTTTAAATGTCCTTTATTTTGTGAAGCATTTTCATAAAATACTCTATCACTATGGTGATATTGTTGTTGTTGTTGTTATGTGCCGTCGAGTCGTTTGCAACTCATAGCGACCCTGTGTACAACAGCCCTAAACCCTGCTCTATCCTGTGCCAATCACACTGCCTCTGACACACCCATCCCGATTACCCCAGTCACTGAATCAATCCATCTCATAGAGGGTCTTCCCCTTTTGTGCTGTCCCTCCACCCTCCCAAGCATGATGTCCCTTTCCAAGGACCTGTCCCTCCTTGCAACATGCCCAAAGTATGTCAGACGAAGCCCCAGAATCCTTGCTTCCAAGGAGTTGCTTGGTTTAATCCTCTCCAGGATGAATCTGTTTGTTTCCTTGGCAGTCACTATCTGATGTAATAAAAGGTTAACAATCATAAGCAGTCCCCAGAAATTTGGTTATACTTGAACTAATTTGAGAATCACTATAATGGAGACCGTGGACCAGCAGTTGACTCAGTATTTTGATTATTTTAATATCAGTGTTGTTGTCACGTAGGCTCTGACTTGGAGTGATCCAACGCACAAAGGAATAAAACACTGCTGAGTCCTCACCATCCTCACAGATACTGCTGTATCTGACCCCATTCTTTCTGCCACTGTCAGTCCGCCTCATCTAGCATCCATCTCTTCTACAAGATAGTTGCCGACCCTCACTTTACCAACCATGCCATTCTCCAGGGCCTACCCTCTTCTGATAACATGCACAAAGTACACTAGACAGTCTTGCCATCTTCACGTCTAAGGAAAATTCTGCCTGTGCTTCTTACAAGACAGCTTTGTTCATTCTTCTTCATATTATAGTGTCAGTGTATACTAATACAAACCAGATGTCCTCCAGTCTTCCAGCTTTCTGAGGCCCCTCTTTAAAATGCAAATAAGACAGTAGAGCCTTCAACCCACTTCATGTAGGAATTTACCACCCTTGCCTTCCAGTCAGTGTCTTGTTAATTTCTCTGTTGTTGTTTCTAGGTGCTGTGCAGTCCACCATGACTCATAGCCATGCTGTGAACAACAGATCAGAATCTTGCCCTACCCTGTACCATCCTTACCATCTGATAAGCTTGAACCCATTGTTAAAGTCACTGTGTCAGTCCATCTTGTTGATTGTATTCCTCTTCTTCTCTGATCCTGCACCTTTACCAGCATAATGTCCTTTCCCAACGACTGGTCTTTCTGGACAGTATGCCCAAAGTATGTCAAAGTTTCATCATACATGCCTCTAAGGAACACCCTAGTTGCATTTACTCCAAAACAGACTTGTTTATGCTTTTGGCAGTCTATGGGGCAGTCAATATTCTTCACCAACATCACAGTTCAAAGGTTCTTCTGTCATCCTTATTCATTACCCAATTTTCAGAAGCATAGGAAGCAATTGAAAATATTGTATCTTGAATCAGGCACTCCTTAGTTTTTAAACTGACAGCATTGCTGCTTAATACTTTCAAGAAGTCCTTGACAACACGTTTTCCCAATGCAACATGTCTTCTGATTTCTTGGCTACTGTTACTGTGAGTGTTAATTATGGATTCAAGTGACTTCTCTGGAAATGGCATTTTCCTAGTCTATCTGTCCGAACTATGAGTCCCAGTTTCTATTGAGGTCTTCCTGTCTTGTTGGTCTCTTTTGTCCTGTGTTGTGTACCTACAGTGTCCTCCACTACACCTTACATACAAGTCTGTTGAACCTAGCACAAATGTACTGAAGATTTGGGATAATGAAAGGAAATTACCCATAGCAAAGAGGAGGTGATAAGTTTAATTAGAAATTTAGACCATGTCATCAATTATGAACCTTGGATCTCCTCAAAATATTTTTGGAAGCCCTGACTCTATTCTTGTGGATGTAATCTCATTTGGAAACAAGGTTTTATTTATTCTGTTAATAATGCCTTATTAATGAAGGGTATGTCTTAAATCAAACACCTTTTTAACATCTTTTTCTTGTTTTCATATAATCATATACATTTTGTTCAGTTCATGCACATTATGTTTTTTATAATCTTTCATATGCAGTGTATTTCATTTATATATGTTGTATTTTATATGATTGGTTACTATTGATCTATGCCTGTTACCACCTTGTATTTTCGAGTTGCCATTGAATCTTTCCTATTCCTTCACCTCCTCACCCATCCCCTATCCTGCTTGTTGATGTCGTTGAGTCAAGTACAACTCATAGCAACCCTGTGAACAGCTGACCTGAACCCTGCTCTGTCCTGTAACATCCTCTTCCTCGCTGGCACACTAGAGCCCATTGCTGAATTCACCATGTCAGTTCATCTTGTTGAGGGTCTTCCTGTCCTTCACTGACCTTCCATCTTTCCAAGCATGATGCCCCTTTTCAAGGAATAGCCTCACCTAGCTATATGTCCAAGGTATGAAAGACAAAGCTTTGTCATTTTGGCCTCCTGGGAGCACTCTGGCTGCACTCTTTCCAAGACATAATGTGTTTTTTCTTTTAGCCATCCAGCGATATTTAATACTCTTCTCTAGCACCACAGCTTAAAGGCATCGATTCTTCCTCTGCCATCCTTATTCATTGTTCATCCCTCTGATGAGTAGCAACCTCTGCTTTTCTAGTGATTTCTCCCTTCCCCTGTTCTTGCTCCCTTCCCCTTTTGAACATTCATATACCTCTTGCTCGGTGATCCTTCTGTTTTCACAATATTGGTCTTATTCAGAATTCATCCTAATGAAACTGAGTTATTTCACTCAGCATGCCCTCTAGACTCTACCACTTATTATTATTAATTATTATTGTGTGTGTGTGTGTGTGTGTGTGTGTGTGTACTGTCAAATTGGATCTGACTGGTACAGGAGAGTGCCCCTCCTTATCCAACAGAACATCTGGTGGATTCAAACATTTACCTCTGGGATTGAAGTGCAGCTTCTTGCCATTAGGCCACCAGATCTCCCTTAGACTCTACTATATTATGTATTATTTTACAAAATTGTTATTCCCCAATGTTGCATAATATTTCATAGTGTTAATGTACTGTAATTTCTCAATGTATTAGTCCATTGATAGGTATTTGAGCTATTTGAACCATTTCCATATTCTTGCTGTTGCGAATAAATAGCACTGCTATAAACATGTTGTTGCTGTGTGTTGTCAAGTTGGCCTTGACCTTCCAGTGCTTTCAGAGGCAGAAAATTGCATAGGAGGAGATTGCCCATCCTCCTCGTATCTCCATTCAGGTGTTAGTTTTGATTTCCTTGGGATATATGCCTAACAGTGGGATAGCTGGGGCATATGATATTTCTGTGTTCAGCTTTTTTTAAGAAATGCCAAACTGCCTTCCATAGTGGCTGTACCATTTTACAATCCCAGCAGCAGTGCACAAAAGTCCCAATGTCTCCTCATCCTCACCAGCATGTATTACTTGCTGTCCTATTCAACTTTGCTACCGCTACTGAGTGAGACAGTATTATATTGTTAAATCAATCACTTTTGAAATATAAAAGAGCTGATTAGGCATAGAAGAAAGCAGACGTAGGTACAAGACCCACACTATCTAAAAACTACAAGTTCAAGAACTCCACTCATTATCACCAGTACTCCCTAGAAAAGTTGAGATAAGGATTTTCTCAGAGAGCCTGCAGAGAGAGGCTAGAAATCTTCTAGACTAAGAAAATACATTTATGTTTGTTAAAGCTACTCGCTTGTAGTATTTTTGTCAAAGCAGCATAGCGTCATCATCCTGACAGTTTACCAACTATCTTCCACAAGAGGGATTTCAAGATCTGTAATGCTAACTGCTCTCTTTAGGGACCTCGTTTGTCACTTCCTGATGATTTTCTCCTCCCAAACATGACTATCGCCACACCAAATTTGTGTTACTGCCTCATAACTAAGCAGTTCAGAGCTCCATTCCTAACTCAGACTTCCAAAGTTGTCATTGTTGTTATGTACCAGTGAGTTGAAACCAACCCATGGCTGATCCGGCCAGCAGAATTCAGAGGCAGTAAATCAGGTGGGAGGAGACACCGTCTCTCTCCCGCAGAGAAGCTAGAGCATGGCTTTGAACTGCCAGCCCTATGGGTTAGCGGCACAACTCTGTACCACTAAGCCACCAGAGCGCTCCCAAACTTGCTAAAGAGCGCTACTAAATAAAAGATCATCTATGATCTCTACAACAGAAACTTGCCCAACGCTTGGTGACATTTTTCTTTCAGTTGAAAAAAGGTTTTAGTCAGGGCTTTTCTCCTACAAGAACTGCCTCTCCCAAACCCAGCCCTGTTCAGTACAAGGAAAAATTTGTTTTAGGACTGAAGAGGTCTAATTGTTTAACTGTGATATTTTCCTTTTCCTTTTCAAACCTAGCTTTGTTGTTATTATTTTCTTAATTTGGAGAAGAAAGCCTTTCGCACCTACTCTAGCTTTGGGCCTTGGGGAGTGAAGGAAGCTCTTGTGGGAGATGTTGCTCTTAATCTTTCCTGACAACCACTGTGCCTCCCATATCAAATGCTGCCACAGAGAACTATTTAGCCAAGCATGCATTGGGCTCTTTAGCAGAATTTGACACCAGGAAAAGTCTCATGTGCCTCCCAGGCATGGACTAATGTCAATATGAAGTTGACATTAAAAAAAAAAAAAAGAATAGAATGATTGGGTTTAAAGGAAGAGTAATAAAAGTAATAAAGTCACACAAAGTAAAGGTTAAGACATGGGGAACCTCCTGAAAGCTGCCTTTAAGAAGCATAGAAATATACAGACAGCTCTGTATGTCACATTGAACAGGGTGCTTTATAATTGTAGGGCTGGACCCAAACTAGAAGGAAATCACTTAGTTAGCAAAGTTGCCAGGAAATAAATTTGACTGGGACAGAAGGCATAAAAGCAGGTCTGTTGGGGAATGAGAATGCCCTTATGTAGCTTGGTGTGTACATCAGATGTTTCTATCTGAGATTGATGATAAGAAGCCATCGAATAAAAATGTGTCCATTGTGCTGTAGAGTGCCATCTCTGAAGTTTCCAGCAACAGTGTGTTGCTTGTCTTGGGTTTTTTTTTTCCCCAATTGGTAATATTTCCTTAGAAATATTTCTTTTCTTTTGTTCATTAAATTGTAATGATGCATGCAATACTTCTCAGTGCACAGAGAACAATCTTTGGCTTGTTTGACCGGTACCTTCATATCTAGAACAAGTTATACCAGTCTCTTGGATCCAGATTTTAAAAGCCTATCCCAACCTCATGAATAAATTAATATGTATCTAGACACCTCAGTGGTAACTTCTAGCTATCTACATTACTGATCGCAGTTAAAAGAAATTGAAAGCAATCATGTGATGGGCTCAGTTATCCTCTCTTGTATAGGGAACCCATGCTCATTATGCATTGAGAGCAAGGAGCCTCCTCTCCTGTCCTCCTACTTCCTCTTTCTGAACTGGACTAGTGCTTATTTGAGGAGAGAACTATGTCATTATCACATTACTCGGGTGATTGGTCACATCTCGAAGTTTTTCTCTGTGACTTTGAAAACAGAGCATCACCATATAAGAAGACTGCTAAGGGCAACACATCAATATGCTGTCAGTGCAATTGGATGCCCCTTAGAGCTAAGGATGGTCAAACTTCATCTTACATATTTGAGCATATTATCAGGAGGTGCCAGTCTTTAGAAAAAGATCTCATGCTGGGAAAGGGGGAATGTCAGAGAAAGAAAAGAAGACTCCCCTAGTGAAGTGACTGCAACAGTGGGCTTAAGCAAGGTGGAGACCAAGACAGTGGCACAGGGTAGAAGGCGAGGTTCCAATCTTTTGTTCTGCCTAGGAGTCTCAGTTGACTCTATGACACCTAACTACAACAACTCTAAGAAGAGAAAACACATCCCTTTTCTCAGACTAAATATGGAGGAAGTATTATTAATAATTTCTCCTGTTGACAATATATTGAAATAATATTTTATATACATATATAGCAGGTGTCTTGGTAATCTAGTGCTGCTAAAACAGAAAACATAAATGGATGGTTTTACCAAATAGGAATTTATTTTCTCACAGTTTATTGTTGTTATGTGCCATTGAGTAACCTGCAGCTCAAAGCAATCTTACGTACAAAAGCTCTGAAACCTGCTCATGATGTTGCTTATTTGTACAGGGGTGAGGATTTTTCTCTTCTTGATGTTGAGATGCAGTCCATATTGAAGGCTAGCGTCTTGGGTTTTCAAACATTTCAAGTCCTCACTTTCAGCAAGCAAGGTAGTGGCATCTGCACAGTGCAGGTTGTTAATGAGTCTTCTTCAGCTCTTGATGCCACATTGTTCTTCATAAAGCCCAGCTCTTCAAATTATTTGCTTTGCATACAGATTCAATATGGAGTACGGGGGAAAGATACAACTCTGACATACATGTTTCCTGATTTTAAAGCCATGCAATGTTCTCTTGCTCCTTGGGAACAAAATCAACAGCTTCTTGGTCAAGATAAACATTTTGTATGAGCTTAAAAAAAATTATCAATCTTTTAGCAACAAGATCCATTTAGTTAACAAACTCTAAAGATTATATCTCACTAAATGGAACCTACCTTTCTTAAAGAATGACTGATTTCAGGTTGGAAATAAACTGAAATTGATGAGCCTGGAATATCTTTCCACACCAAAAAAGCAAGAAAGCTTTTGCAGTCTCCTTGGTCTTAATTTAAAGAATTTAGACACCTACTCAAATTGGTCTTCACTGGCCAAAAGTGAACAATAAGAGCTTAAATTAGGATACCCACCACCTCCTGACATCAAGTCAAATCCAACTCAAGGTAACCCTCCAGCAGATTTCAGAGAATGCTGTGTTTGCAGGAAGAGACTGCACGTCTTTCTCCTCTGGAGGATCTGGTAGGTGCAAACAATTTCTTTTACTGGCAGTTCAGTATGCAATGCGCCTCGCCACTAGAACTCTATTAAATAAGAATAATGACTGCAGTGACTTGAAACCCAACAGAAATATTTAAATACACGATCTCTTCGATCATTGCAGAAGACCAAGTCATTATTTTGAAAATTAGTCAATAAGGAGAAAAAGAAAACATTTCTTTTGTGTTGCCTTTATAAATAGTAACACAAGGCAACCAAGTAGTTGATGAGTTTTCTTATTACAGAAGTATTTCAGCTAAATTACTGATTGAATTAAAAAAGATGCCATTATCTTGCTGCTCCTAGCGAATTGATTCAGTGACAGTGATCATTACAAAAAGAGACAGCTGAACAATCTGCAATATGTATTCCAATGTAAATACCCGTAATCTCCTCTAATATAGTCTTACCAAAAAAATAAAGAATTGGAATTCTTTTTAGATATTTGCAATGCCTTTCCTCTTTTTTTTCCTGCCAGTCTAAACTCTGCTTATCTGTTATGACCCTTTTGAAGTCTCATTTCCTTCAACATAGCTATGAACATATTTCTTTTCCTTAGAGTCTGACAGTACTTAGTGACATTTTCAACAGAAATATAGTGTAATCCACATAATATATCCTCTATCTTCTATCTATCTATCTATCTATCTATCTATCTATCTATCTATCTATCTATCATCTATTTATTTCTTTAATATATCCTATTTAAAAAGTAATAAGAAAAAAGTAAAATCTAATTAGTATACTTTATTTAAATGGTAATAATGTAGAATAAGTGGGTTGTTTTGTTTTTTCCTTGTGTACCATTGAATCAGATCTGACTGGCACAGGAGAAGACTGTCCCTCTTTCTTCCATAGAGCAGCTGGTGGATTCGAACTGAGCAACTTTGGGATTGTAGCGCAGCTTCTTGCCACTAGGCCACCAGAGCTCCCTTAGAATAAGTTTATTAACAGTCTCATAGTCATTAGCTAGATATTCAGATAAAGTTAATACAATTGAGAGTTAGATAGCTTAGTTACTTCTCATTGCTGCTGAGAGGAAACGGACTCCTAGTTGACTCTCCAGTTGGTTTTTGAAGGCTGTAATTCAAACAGGAGGAAACTGTCCATTTTTCACCCCTGGCTCCTGCCAGGAAGTGGCCTCCTTTGGATTAGTAGCACGACTTCTTATAGACTACATCACTCGAGCTCTTTCTTAAATATCTAGTGCTGTGTACCTGAAATGTCACAGACAGAGAGCTTTAATAGATAGATATTTATGTTCTTAAAGTTAAGGAAGCCGTGAATACAAAGTCAGAATGTTAGCTCCAGAGGAAAGCCTGTCTTTCTGTTGGCTCTGGGGGACAGACCTTGTCTTCTCTGAGCATCTGCTCCCAGACAATCTTCATATGGCTTGGCATGTGTCTTCTCCCATTCTGCATAATTTACTCAGTAATATTCTAATGCCCAGGGGACACAAGGAGTAGCTCAGGTTAAAGGGCCAGGGTCCTCACTAGATAGATTAGGACAATGCTGTTGTTATTGTTATGTGCCATTCACTATGAACGCATAGTGACTGTGAACACAGATCTGACCCTTATCCTAGACTGTGCTATCCTCCCTATGTCTAATATGATTGAGACCACTGTTACAATTGTTGTGCCAGTCCTTCTTGTTGAGGGTGTCCCTTTCTTTAACCCTCCATGTTTCCCAGAATGGTGTCTTTTTCCAAGGACTGGCCCCTCCTGAGAACATGCTTAAAATATGTAAGACAAAGCTTCCCCATTTTTACTTCTAAGGAGTACCCTGATTGTGTTTCCTCCAAGACAGACTTATTCTTTTGTCAGTCCATGAGATATTCAGTACTCTTCTCCAGCATCACACTTCAACTCTTTTTCTGCCATCCTTATTCATTGTCTAGCTTTCAGATACATTGGAAGCAAGGACAATGAACTGCCCAAACCCAAGAGAGCACACCTGTGATCCCAGTGGGCCTGGAAGGCAGAACTGAAGCCCAAGGCGGAAAGGGCTGACTCCGCTAGCTGCCCTGCAGGGAAGAGATGGGCAGTCTCCTCCTGTGTGATTTGCTGTCTCTGAAAACTTGCTGAAGGGTCAGCTATGAGTTGCTTCCAACCCAATTATTTCCAAATTCACTATTTCTTCTACATTTCTTGACCTTCTGCTATACAGAAGAACTTTTCCTTCCTTGTATACTGATAATGAATGCTTACTTTCTCTAATTATTCATGGCTTGTATTGAGGTTGGTGAACAGTGGATCATACATCAGGCTGCTTAACTGAAAAATTGTCCGTTTGGATCCATCAATTGCTCCACAGAAAAATGATGAGCCAACTCTTTCTACAAAGACTTACAGCCGTGGGAACCTAATAGAAAGTCATTATGAATTAGAATTGACTCAGTAGCAGTTGGTTTGGGCTTTATTTGCATTAATATTATTGTTGTTTTAAATAAGTTGCCATCCCAAGCACAAGGGGTTTATTCCTTTCAAACCCCTTCTATTCAATGTCTATATTCAATGGATAGGTTAAGAATATTTTTCACCTTAACCTCAGATTTCTTTCTCCTCTCCCTAATACCTGCAAAACAATGATTTTTCTTTTAATTTTTTTCTATACATTGTGTTTCAAACTTTCCTTTATTCACACTGTTTCATACAACCATTCCCATACATAGTTTTATTAAATTAAGCCTCATAAAACAATGATATTTCAAAGCCTTTTAAAGCATCACAGGGGAAAGAAAGATGTCAGTCATTAATTATAGTCCAGGTCATCTACCGACTTCCATGCAAGTCTATCTTTCTTCCTCTTCTCCTTCTCCTTCTTCGTCACTGAGTCAACTTCAACTCGCAGAACAATGCCTCTGAACCTTGCCCTATCCTGAGCCAACTTCACCGTCTCAGACACACCTGACCCCACAGTCACAGTCACTGTGTCAGTCCATCTCATCCAGGCTCTTCCTCTTCATCCAATCTATCCTTAGGCCAGTTAATAAGGATACAAACCTTCAGTTCTTATTTTGCTGTTTTGCAAAGAAGCTTACTATATCTTTTTCATTATTCTTAATGCAAAAAATTGAAACTCAGAATAATTAAGTAAATTATATTAGTGACAGCTAAAGTTAGAATTCTTAAGTGCTTGCTTGCTTGCTAGCTAGCTCAAAATTTGATCAAATCCAAGACTATGGAGTTTTCAAAATCTTTTCTTTAATGTAGATTTTCATTAGTGTTTACTGAAATTTTATAAACTCTGTGTATCTCTCCATTATAGGCAAGATTATGAGGCATTTTAATTTTTCTTTTCCATACTATTAGATGGAGTTCTAAAAGACCTATGTTTTCATCTTCTTAACTACCCATGATCCTTCAGCAAATCCTAGTCCTTTGCTAATTTTCCACACAGATATGACTAGAGGATTGCATTCTTTATTCAAACGCTAGTATTTAATATTCTGATACTGGTCCACTGTGTGTTTGCTAGGGAGCTCTAGTGGCGTATTCTGTAGGGAGTTGCACAAAAGTGACACAGTGCACTTTGATGGTTCAAATCCATCAGCAACTTTACAGGAGGAAGATGGACAATCCTCTCCCTCATGATTTACACCCTCAGAAACCTGCTAGAGGCTAGTTTTGAGTCAGTACCAACTCAACAGCAATGAGAGAGGAAAATTTGTCTGATAGTAATTTTAAAAAGAAAATCAGGGGAGCTCTGGTGGCCTAGTGGCAAGAAGCTGCACTGTAATCCCAGAGGTGCATGGTTCGAATCCACCAGATGCTCTGCCTGGAAAGGAGGGACAATCTCTTCCTGTACCAGTCAGATCTGATTTGATGGTACACAGACACACAAAATAGTAAAAATTTAAAAAAAAATACAACCAAACAAATTATAGGCAAGTAGTATAAATAAATTTCTTACAAGATTGCTTTTAGAAAAAAGCAAAGGAAAATTTCAACTACTTTTTTCTATAAACACCACACTCTGTTTTGTTTTTATATTCCTTGTTACTCACTTCTTAGATATGCCATTTTGTTTTATTTCACGTTGTTTTATTTTCTTTCCTCTGCCGGTTGACATGTGCTGAACTTACATTCCAATTCCTTTTTATTTTATGACTATTACTGCTGAGCGTCACATTGACAGGTTTGCTATAGGTTTTGTTGTCTCCTTTTCTTTATATTGCTGTAATGATAGCTACTGAAACATATTTTAGGTGTCTGACACAATATGCTGGGATTTGACGTCTGATAGAATCCATAAGCCTTAGTTTCAACTTGCTACTGGAGATATCTACTATGTCATTTCCACCTGTGGACTTGGCACCTAAAAGATCAAAGAGCTTGTAGATACTTGTGACCCACTGAAACATCTTTGCTGCCGGGAGATGCAGCATTTCTTTATCCTTTTCCATTAGAAATAACCACTTTGTTTTGTTATTATTATGCGTTGCTGTGCAACACCCCAGAGTATGTTAGCCAATTTTCCCTATGTTGTTTAACTCTGGAGCTAACAGAAGTTCCATGTCAACACACCAAGCTGGTGCGTTAATGATTTAAAGGAACATCTAATGAGTTCTTTGGATTTGAGCCTTGCTATCTTTTCTGTTCATTTGCTAAACAAAGGATCAGACACATCATGGGTCTCTTGGACAATACAGTGTAGTCTGTTCTATTTTGCTTAAAAAATAAACTTGTAAGTGTTGCTTAACTTTGTATATTCTGGCAAATGGAAACGTTAAGCAATTTTAAATTTAAAAGACTACTGAAAATCTGTAGGGAGCTCTGGTAAGAAGCTGCACAGCAATCCCAAAGGCATATGGTTCAAATCCACCAGCTGCTCCATGGAATGATGGGCAGCCTCCTCTCATGTGACTTACCAATTCTGAAAATCTACTGGAGACTCAGCTGTGAGTCACTTTCGACATGGCAGCACACAACAACAACAACAACTAAATATTTGTGTCTTACATGGAAGGTAAAGCTAGCAGTAAGATGTGTTGTGTTCTATTAAGTTTTCAGTGTAGGATCCTTTGATTTTCATAAATAGTCAGCTTTGGATCTATTTTTATTGGTACAAGCTGTTGATCTATATGCTCAGAAATGATGTTCCATTCCTGGAGAGGATAAAAGAAAGGTGAATCCTCTATTGCAAATCTCAAATATATTACATGTCATTATTGTACTGGAGAGTTGGAATCAACCTGTAGCTGACCCTCTGGCAGGTTTTCAGAGGCAGTTAATCACATGGGAGGAGATTCCCATCCTTAGTTGATCTCAAATTCTTAATGTCTTCATTCTCTCAGTTGATCTAAAGTGACAACGCAAAGATACTGATTTCAGTACTAGAATGTAGTTATTAATTTTTTGTTTAAAGATTCGGAAATGTATTGAGCAAGCAGAGCGAATCTGGTTTGAAATTATCTTATCCTGAATGAAGAGCAAAGGAGACAAAGCCCCTCAGTGACACGAATTGACATGGTAACTGCAACAATGGGCTTGAGCAGGGCAGAGATTTTGAGGATGGCTTGGGATCAAATGAACTGGGGAACGGGAGTGGGGCGGGGGAGAGGGGAAGGGAGGAAATTGTGCAACAATGAAAAAATCGTTTTCAAGAAGAAAGCAAACTTGAGGGGGTTGTGAGGAAAATGTGAAATAATGTATGAAGTGAAATCCAAATTTTCTGTTAACTTTTAAAATATCAATTAAAAAATAAATTTCTAAAAAACTAAAAAAATGTCTTTTATATTGGTTTGCATACAAAATCCATATACATTGTTTTTCATTCATGTGCATTGTGTTTCACACATTCCTCCATTCACATTGTATTTCATATGGTCATTCACATATAGGCAAGATTTCGGTTGGTGCAGATAAGGTCATTAAAAGTCATAACTTAACCTGGCAGCACCTAACAACAACTATAGTGAGCAATGTGTTCTGAGAAAGAATTCAAGTGTTTGTTCTTAGTAAGAAGGCTTTCCAATCAGAGCTCCTAAGAAGTAGGATATTTTCTATTTGGGCCATTTTAGGAATTAATATTCAGCTCGTGATTTTAGATTCTACCTTCTACTGTTCTCATGACTGGCCAGCATTAAATCTCATGTGATTACAGGTCAGTTATGAATTGGTTCTGACTTGACAGCACATCGCAACAACAGCCTCATCAAGTAGCATGTTGTTCTATGTAAGACATTTTCTGGCCACTTGAGTTTACTTTTTTAATATATTTTTCTTTAATTTTATACTGATTCATTTACAAAGTTTGAATACATTGTTTTTCACAAAAGATTCTTCCCATTTCTCTCTCTCACACACACCCACCCCACCAAACCATGCAACCCTATGATTAACACACCACCCTCCTGCCCAGCATCATCCCTTTGCTTCCACCCTTCCCCTCCTTGTGGGACTGAGTTCACTCAGCATAATGCTTTCTAGTCCCTCCCATGTTAGGTGGTAATTTACAAAATTATTGCTCCTGCGTCCTGCATAGTATTCCATTGTATGAATGTGCCACAGCTTCTCAATCCATTTGTTTGTGGTTGGACATCTGGGCTGTTTCCATATGAATAACACTGCTATGAACAGTGGTGTACAAATCTCCACTTGAGTCTCAGTTCTCATTTTCTTGGGGTATATTCCAAGCACTGGAATAGCTGAGTCATATGGAATTTCTATGTTCAGCTTTTTGAAGAAGCACCAACCTGCCTTCCAGAGTGGTTGTACCTTTTTATAATCCCACCAACAGTGTATCTCTTGTACACCAATGTTCATAGCAGCATTATTCACCATCACAAGAGCATGGAAACAGCCCAGATGTCCAACCATAAATGAATGGATTGAGAAGCTGTGGTACATTCATACAACGGAACACTACGTAGCAATGATTTTGTAAATTACTATCTAACTGGGAAGGGACTGGAGAGCATTATGCTGAGTGAACTAACTCAATACCTCAAAGACTATACAGTATAAAACCATTATTGTACAATGAGTATGAGGATCAAGGAGGGGTGGAGGTGGAAATACAGAGGTAAAGATGCGGAGCGGGAAGGGTGTTAGTCATAGGATTGCACAATTCGATGGGTGGGTGGGGTGAAGGAAATGGGAAGGATCTTTTGTGAAAATGTATTCAAACTTTGTAAATAAATCACAATAAAACTTTAAAAAATTTTTAAAAAGCTCCTATCTTGTCATATTATCTCCAACATTTACTACTTGCTGTCCTATTAAACCCTGCCACTGCTAATGGAATAAGAAAAATAGATGCATTTCACCTTTTTTTTTTTTTTTTGCATTTTACCTTTAAAAGTACCAAATTTTCACTGCCTACCCCAGGACCAAAATATTTTTTACTTTATTCACTGTTTTATTGCTCCTCTATATTTTTATTATTGGAGTATTTTCACATATTGATTGAATTTGTGCTCCCCCCCCAAACATGTCTTAATCCCTAGTAACTGGGTGTAAATAGTTGGTTAATAAAGTGGGTTGAATCTCATGTGAGTGAGATCATATAAAAGCGAATAGACAGAGTCAGATAGAAGAAAGCCTATGTGACAACAAAGCAGATGCAACTATAAACCAAGAAACATGAAGAATTACTAGAGCACTGCAGCCCAGGGAAGACGTGTGGAACACTTTCAGAGCTCACAGGAGGAATACACATAGCATTCAGAGCTATGAAACAATACATTGCTAGTCTTTAAAGCCATTGTACGGATTGAATTTGTGCCCCAAAACATTGTGTTGTAAATCTTAATCTCTATATTGTTGTTGTTTACCATGGACTTGGAACTGTCCCATAGCTGACCCTCTGGTGAGTTTTCAGAAGGAGTAACCACACAGGAGGAGATTATCCATCCTTCTTCCCTAGAGCAGCTGGTGGGTTTGAACCTAGTGCCTTTGGGATTGCAGCATGGCTTCTTACCACTAGGCCAATCTCACTGGGAATGTGTTTTGTTTTCTTTATTTTATGTAAATGAATTAAGAGTAGTGCAGAGTATATCTTGGATCAGTTTCCTTTGAGATTTAATAGAAATGAAACAAGTGAGTAAAGCAGAAGTAAGAGAAATTCTAAATCACATGTAGATCTCCCAGATGCTGAAGGTAAGAGAGACAAGGGCCTTCCTCCAGAACCAACACAGAAAGCAAGCCTTTGCCTTGAGCCAGTGCAGTGCCGTGAATTCAAACTTCTGCCTAGACCAAGATAACAGTCAGACAGATAGACCGATCACTGTTTTTATTTCTCTAGAGAAACTAACTAAAGCATACATGAAGAAAGATTTTAGGAGATCTTTCAGACTAAGACAGACTAGAAGAAGGATCTGATAGCATACTTCTGCAAAATCAGCCAGTGAGAAACCTTATAAATAACAGCAGCACATTGTTTGGTATAGTATCAGAAGGTGAGTTCCTTAGGTTGGAAGGCACTCCAAATATGGCTGATAAAGAGTTGTCTCCTCAAAGTTGAGTTTACCTTAATGTGTGGATGGAATGGTGTAAAGCTTTTGGGATCATTCTCTGCTTGTTGTTTGGTCATTTCTTATTTCATTAACACTTGAGTGTAAGCTGATTGGTGGTTTGGATTTAACTAACAATCACCTGGGGGCCAGAAGCCTCATATTTAACTCGATCAGGACCTGGTGTTGTGTTTGTGGAGAACATTGTTCTAAGTGGTACAGCACTTGTCTGTCTACTGTATTCATATCATTTGGGGTTGCTGTGCCTCTGAAAGCTGTGCCACTGGTGTGTCAAATGCCATAAGGGTTACCCATGGTGGACAGGGTTTGGAAGAGCTCCCAGATTTAAGACAGACTTGGAAGCAGGCTTTGCATCCACTTCTTAAATAACAGACCTTTGAAAAACTCTATGAACGCTAGAGGAACAATGATAGTTATAGAACAGGGTTCAGATCCTTTGTTCGTAGAGTCGCTGTGAGTTGTACTCAACTCAATGGCACCTAATAACATTTGTGGATGTGGCATGATTCAAAATGAGAAGAGACTGCTGCAAACATTCACCAATAGCAGAAATGTGGTACATACAAAGTACTAATCTAGGAAGACCAAGCTACAGAAAATTATCCATTGGTAGGAGTGATTGAGACGCTACCTACAACCCCACTACCTCCACTTCTGTCAGATAGGGCTGCTATACCCTATCTGCTATTACCATCTCTAATGAATTCTGAAGTTGCTGTTCACCCTTGCGTATTTGCTAAAAATTGGAAATGCCAAGTGGCAGCTACCATGGCCCATGAATCATGGCCCATTTGGCATCTACAAGCCTTTTTATCTCCCACCAAACTCACAGAAGGGAGGAGTGTTCTCCCAAAATGCTGAGGAGTTTTGATGCTACATAGTCCAAAACCAGTCTGTCCCACTGAAAGTCTTCATGTTAAAGTACTCAAGCTAGGCTATTTGTCAGAAGACAACTATGGGGACCTAGAGACATAAGCAGTCAAAGATAACAGGAAGGAAAACTGGGTTGATATGACGTTCTGCCTATGCTCAGTTAAAGATTTAATTTGAAGTTTGAGGAAGTACTAAAAGTGTGTGTGTGTGTGTGTGTGTGTGTGTGTGTGTGTGTGTGTGATCTCTTCAATGATAATTAGACCATACTTAAAAATTACTTCCTCTCCCAAGCATGGCCTTCCTTTTTTAATATTTTTTTAAGTTTAATTTAATGAACGTTTACAGAGACTTAACTTAGGGTTTCCATTCATTCATTGCTGTACTTTTCTCCCTGTCCACCCCTTCCCCCCAATTCGCTCTTCTCTTTGAAAAGTAAAAGGAAAAATTCTTTCATTGTTATAAAATTCCTCCCCCCAAGTCCACTCTACTATGCAGCCTTCATTCTGGACTCCTGTCATGACAATGATATCTAATTATATATCCCTTTTAAACAGTTCTCTCCCTCATCTGCTTCAATGCAGTATACATTATTTATCCCCTCTTCCTCAGTCTTCCTTCAAATCGATGTCAGTCTACTTTACAACAGTGGCCCTATGCAATAATTGTCCTTTGGTGACTGAGATATTTCACTCAGCATAGTGTCTTCCAGGGTCACCCATTTTGTAGAATATTTCATTAGTTCTTTGTTTTTCTATACTGAATAGTATTCCATTGTGTGACTATCCAGAGCTTCTCAATCCATTTGTTTGTTGATAGGCACTTGGGTTGTTTTCAACTTTTTGCTATTGTTATTGCAAAGCTGCAATAAACATGGGTGTGCATATATCTGCTTAGGCAGCAGTTCTGGTTTCTTTAGTGTATATTCCCAGTAGTGGAATTGCTGGGTCAAATGGTGTTTCTATTTGTAACTTTTTGAGAAAGTGCAACACTGCCTTCCATAGTGGTTGCACCATTTCACACTCCACTAACAGTGAATAAGGGTTCCAGTTTCTCCAGCATTTGTTGTTTGCTGTTCTTTTAAATTCTGCTATTTTTACTGGGGTGAGATAATACCTCATAGTTGTTTTGAAAGCATGGTCTTCCTTAAAGGCCTCTTCAGATCATCTCAAGAAGCCTTTATTGTAAACTTTGAAAGGGAAGATGTTTGCAGATGAGTAGCCTTTTTTTTCCATTTAGAAAGCAGTTTCCTTTATGTACTTCTTTTATTATTTTGAAAAATACTTGTAATTGCAAATAGCCCCCATATGGCAGTAAATTCTCCTACAGAAATAGCTGATATGTGTCAGATCATAATTCTGAAATCATAACAATAATTTTCTAATGCTTTTCCATCTTCAGAGCATTAATTAAGTAGGCCTAAGAATAGCTGTAGAATAAACTTGCTACAGTGCAATCACTCAGCCTATAAATAAAATCCAAGGAGTAGGTCCGTGAGTCCTGCCTCAGTCTATAAAGTAATTTCTTCTTCCCTCACAAGAGGAGAATGAATAGGAGATGAGAGGTAGATGGAGGGAAGAGGAAAGGAGGGAGGGAGGGAAAAAGGGAGAGAGGAGAAACAGAGAGAGAGAGAGAGAGAGAGAGAGACAGAAAGAGAAGGAAGGGAAGAGAGGGAGAGAGAGATAGAGACAGAGAGGAGAAAGGCAATAATGCAGAGATGAGCAGATACCTGAGAGAGATGTGCCAACAGGGGTTGCTGATTCCCTCCCAGAAATCTATGTCTGAGATCCCTAACATCAGGTGGAGGTCAGTGGAGCTGAGAAGCTAATACCAAAACCATGAGAATCCTGGGTTCACAGTTAGAATGAGAGATGAATACCAACCCAAATGATCAACTCCACGTGAGGGGCCATGGGAAGAAGTAGGTCATAGAAGGTCACTGTAGGGTTGCCTGCATGTCTTATTACCATATAAAACAAAAATTATATTAAAATGTTAATGTTGTTGTGTATCATTAAATTGGAACCTACCCATAGCTGACCCTCGAGAGGTTTTTCTAGAGCCAATAAATCACCTGGAGAAGATGGCCCATCTTTCTCCTGCAGGGCAGGAGAAAAAAAAAATACTCCATACCTTTGTGTTGGCCATGGAATTCCTTACCGCTAAGTCACCAGAGTGAGCTAAATTATGAATAGAAATTTATTAAAGTTTACTTAATGGTAAATAAGGGTAACATTTCAACTCTCTGACATTGCTGTCTTTAGTCTTCATGTTATATTTAATATTAAATTATTATTATTTATAATTGGCCATCCACTTGTGAAATAGCAGGCCTCTGAAAACCCTATGTACAACAGAACACATTTAGATAACAGAAATGGCAAAGGAGGTTGAGTTTTCAAGTATGGAAATACAAA
>NW_006399782.1:22380668-22382311 GCF_000299155.1 Elephantulus edwardii | reverse complement strand
TATAACCAATATTTAATTAATGTTTAATAAGTCTGAATCAACTCCTAGCTGACCTTCCATTGGATTTCTGAGGCTATAAATCACTTGCTCATTTTCACCTGGGGATCTGCTGGTGCATTCAAACCTTCAGAGACGTGTGGCCTTTGCGTTGGCGGCATAACTAGCAACAGAGTAGGTCACCAGAGTGTCACTGTTTCATCTAGGGGGTAAAAAATGTCCCAAATAAGAAAAACTTTACAAAGTCTTTTTTGGGGGAAAAAAAACTATTGTGGCTTTTGTGAAAGTTTATGTAGAAAATGAGTTTTTGTTATAATTTGACAATACAAATTCTTCAGTGACATTAGTTACTTTTTTTTTTTAATATAGTATCTCAACATTCTTTTCAACGGTGGTCTGGCTGTTCAATTTCCGGTGCTCTATTCTTTTCCCTGCCCTCTTCTCATCTTTATTTAAAGCAATATTTTGGATGATTATTATTGCTTATTTAGAAAATAAAAAACATTGTTTTCCAGAACAGATTCTTCCATCACCCCCCTCCCCCCATCAAATCGTTCAACGCCATGAGCGATTCTTGACCTTTTGGTCTCATATAGATTTTTCTAGTTGCTGTTTTTATTGTTTGTTGTTTTTTTTCAATGGAGCATCACACTCCAGGGTAAGATTATATTTTATGTATCAGTTTGTTATTTTGCTAATAGGTGGCCTCAGCAGATGGCTCCTTTCAAGATACAAACAGCATCTCCAGGCAATAGTGTCAGAGATTCCTCTAGCCTCAACTGGTCCAGTAAAGTATGGTCTTTTTAAGAATTCAAAATCTATCCCACATTCTTCTTTTGCTCTAGAAGGGCTTCCAAAGATTTCTGCACCCTGTTGTATTGATCGTGCAAAAAAGGAGCTGCTGTGCGCTTCCAGGAGCCCTGGAGTCAGGAGCACACCTACCTGGACAAGCTGAAGATGTCCCTGGCCAGCAGGACCCCCAAGGACCCAGGCCTGTGCCACGTACTGGAGCAGGTCTACGGTGTCCTCAAGCAGGCCAACTGAAACCGCCACCATGATCAGGCTTCCCACAGCCGGGTGGGGTCCTGGGACTGACTCCCGCCTGTTCCCCTCAACTGTGCTGGTCCCAAGGCCTGTCACTGGGCTATGGAGCGAGAGCAGCTCCAAAAATAAAGCTCCAGAGTGGCAAAAAAAAAAAGGAGCTGCTAAAACAATTTGTGGTAAATAGGATTCCACACAGCATTGCCTTAAAGAATAATTAAGACAATTACACCTTACCCTAAAACATAACCCTAGTCTGACCTTTGGAATTTCTTTTAAAACAGCATATAAATTGTTACTGTAAAAGGGCCCAGTGCCCAAGGCAACACATCATTTACTAGTTAATGTAGACTATTGTTTGACTTCCTACTTCAACCGTTCATTATTTTGCCAGTGGAATCCTTCACATTACAACTCAAGGTTTGAATTTTTACTTCAGCCCTTTCAGTTTGAGAATGCCTGTAATTTTCCTCCAATGCAAAAGGATTCAACTTTGTTGATCATAACAATTTACAGATTAAAAATGGGAAGAATTCGGGTGGGGGCGTGGGGGACCGGGGAGAGGGGTGCAACAATGAATGAATGGAATTCCAAAATCTCTGTAG
>NW_006399782.1:22347100-22380463 GCF_000299155.1 Elephantulus edwardii | reverse complement strand
CTTCAAACAGAAAAAGAGAATATAACTTGGTTTCAAATCAGGACACGTTTGCGTCAGGATTACATCCTTTCACCGTGGCTATTCAATCTGCATACTGAAAATAATCGGAGAAACTGGACTATGTGAAAAAGAATGTATTGCAGGCATCAAATCCTGGCGAGGTTGTGGAGAAACTGGAACCCTTATTCACTGTTGATGGAAGTGTAAAATGGTGTGATCATTATGGAAAGCAGTGTGGTACTTTCTCAAAAAGTTGAAAATAGAAACACCATTTGACTCAGCAATTCCACTACTGGGAATATACTCTAAAGAACCCAGAACTGCAGATTTATGGACACTCGTTTTTATTGTGGCTTTGTTCACAATAGCAAGGAGTTGGAAACAACCCAAGTGCCCATCAATGAACGAATGGATAGAGAGGCTTTGGTATATTTACACAATGAAATACTACGTAGCATTTAAAAACAAGGAACTTATGAATCATTATACAAAATGAGTAACCCTGGAGGACGTTATGCTGGATGAAAAAACTCAGTCACAAAATTACTGCTTAATTCTACTGTTGTAAAGCAGGACTGAATCAAGGTTGGGGAGAAACTAAGAAAGAGGATAAATGTATGTTACATTGAAACAGATGAGGGAGAGAACTGTTTAAAAGGGATATATGATTAGATATTACTGTCATAACAAGAGTTCAGAATAAAAGCTACATAGTGGAGTAGACTGGGGTGGGGGAGGGAATTGTATAACAATTAAAGAATTTTTTTATTTTTTTTTTACTTTTCAAAGAGAAAAGCAAACTAGGGGTGAGGGGTTGGCAGGGAGGAAAGTGTGTGCAAATGAATGAATGGAAATCCAAAGTCTCCGTAAACTTTCATTAAAATTAATTTTTTTGAAAAAGGAAAAGAATGTATCATCAGAATTGGAGGAGAATTCATAAATAATCTGATATGCAGGTGACACTATCATACTGGCAGGAAATAAAGAATATTTGAAACACTTATCAATAAAGATCAAAGACTATAATCTTTAGTATGGATTACAACTCATTGTAAAGAAAACAAAAATTGTCATAGCTGGACCAATAAATAGCATCATGACAAAGAGTGAAAAGAAATGAAGTTGTCAAGGGTTTTATTCCACTTAGATCCACAATCAACACCCATGGAAACAGTCAAAAAAATCAAATATCTTACATTGGGCTAATTTGCTGCCAAGGGCCACTCTAAAATGTTATAGACCAACGATGTTACTTTAAAGTCTAAAATGTGCCTAATACAAGCCAGAGTACTTGGTCTTTGTTCTGGAATTCTTCCTTTTCCAAAATGTTATAAAAGTGGATATATAGACTCCATAAATTTTTTAGTCTGGTTTCTTTCAATCAGCATAATAAATGCCTTTGCAATTTACCCATAGTTGCTACGTATGTCAATAGTTCACATCTTTCACTGTCCAGTGACATTCTGTTGTATGGATGTAACACAGTTTACCCATACACCCTTTGAAAGGCATTTACACAATTAGAATCCCAGCTAGTATACATTTGTGTACTGGTTTTTGTGTGAATATGTTTCTGTTCTCTAGGGCAAGGTTCTTTACTCTCAGCACTATTGACTTTATCATGAGAGGATATTATAAAATACAGGAAATTGTAGGATTGCGAGAATTGTTTGTTACAGCATGATTGGCAACATTTCAGTCCCTAATCACCAGATGTCAAGTAGCAACCTCTCCCCGAGCCACCCCAATTATGGCATGGCAATGTCCCCTTAGGGACAAAATCACCTCTTTGACAATCATTGCACTAGGGTGGAATTTCTGAGTCATATGGTTAAATGTCTATTGTACTTAGTAAGAAACTACCAAACTTTTTTCAAGAATGGCTATAATTACAGTTGAGAAAGGAATGTTTTAAAAAAAATTTTAAGAAGGTGAGACAACTAGTCAAGAAGCTTAGCTATGGAAGAGAGAATAATAGACTAAAGAGAGACATGGAACAACATAAATGGATAAATTGAAGATATAGGAGAAAAAGTATATTCATGATCATCTAAGTTTTCTGAAAACACAAATGAATTGTTTTCTGGAGCACAAGTGGGAGATTAGCTTCTGACTGAAGGAGAGAAGCTTCATAAATTATGAAGGTTTCAGACTGGGATGAACACTTCTTGGACACTTCTTTTCCCTGTAAGTAGGAGGCTAGCTCCCCTCTGACAATGAGAGGAAGGTGAAGGAGGTGAGAAATGAAGAAGAATAGAAAATTTGAAATGGAATTATGGAAATTAACAGAATCAGATGATCAAGAAAAAGTGATCAGATGTCAAATATAGATTGTTGATTTTGAAGTTATAGTTATTACCAATATAATGTTCATGGTTGTCCCTAGCAGTACTCAGCTCCCTCTTGCAAGGGTAGATAGAAAGGAAAAGAAATAGTATTCACCCAGGGCTGAAATTTTGCCTAGTGATTCCATAGAAAGAGTATGAGAAAAGAGAATATAATAACAATAGAGTGATATGAAAGTAATGATTATGAGAATAGGGAGAGATTAGATAGATGGGTCTCTGAGTAGAAGGTGCTAATAAAATGAAAGTGCTTGTTTAATAATGGGAATTAAATGAGCATTTCTAGGAGAGTGGGATCCCAATTTACAATTTCATAAGAGGAGTGGCAGTGTCCATTCTGTGGCCATGGAACCAGACAGCTAAAATGGATTAGGGAAAGGCATTGAAGAGAAATAGTTTGAAGCATTTAATGGGTCATGCATTAGCTATTGAGGTCTCTCAGGATGACCACAAGTCTGGTAGAAGAGACCCTGTAAGTCATGTAGGTGCCAGTGTTTTCTGTAAATGGGAGTTTGTTTCCCGGAGTCTGGAAGCCCCTAAGTAGTCCTTCCTGTAAGTAGTCCTTTTTGTTGAAACCTTTTCCACTGCTCTCTGTGACATCACACCATCTGATTGCCTTTATTTATCTCCTGCCTCCTTTGAAGAGTTCTCTGTGGATCATTTCTTTTACTTTCAAATGCTGGGTTTTAATTTGAGCTCACTCATAGTAATAGGAAATATTTTAAACATAAGATTTAAAATAAAATTTCATATACCAGTAAATATAATAGTTCATTTATTTTTTTTTTCATTTTTTTGGAGAGGTGGTTGAACATATGCATAGCAAAGTACACACCAGTTCAACAGTTTCCACGTGTACCATTAGTGAGATCATTTAAATTCAAGTTGTGGCACTCTTCTCCATTGCTGAGTTATTATTCCCCCATTAACATAAACTGACTGCTCCCTGAGGTCTCTATCTTATCTTTCAAGTTGCTATTGGTAATTTGATGTCGTACAGAGAGTTCCTAAAAGAGTTTGAGATATTTTTCTTTACTAAAATGAAAATATTATTTGATTTTAGGGAAATGTCAGGAGATATTTTCATTTAAAGATTATCTCAGAATAGAATTGTCAGGGGTTCATGCAACCTCCATACATCTAGAAAGTTTGCATTCCATTAGAATTTTATATTCTCTCCAGAATTTCTCTTCTTTTTATCAGGATATTATAGAATCATTGACCAAAATACTGAGTTAGAAGAGCTATGCACCATCTAATTATGGTCTCATCTCAAAAGAGGCAGTTGCTCATGGAAACAATTAACCACACATTCCATCTTCTCTTTCTATTACTGGTTCTAAGGAGCTCTGGTAACTTAATGTCATACAGCTTGTGCTACAAACAACAATGTCGGAAGTTTGTATCTACTAGCAGCTCTAAGGGAGAAAGTTGGACAATCTCTTTAAGGTTTACAGAATCAACAACAACATACCTTTTATAATAGTCAATCACAAGATGAAATAGTCAGGAATAAACTTAACTAGAAACACAAAAGATCTTTATAAGAAAAACTACAAAACACTACTGCAAGAAACACTAAGAGATCTAACCAAATGGAAAAATATTCCCTGCTTATGAATAGGAAGACTGATTATTGGGAAAAATTACAATCTTACTATAAACACTCTATAGGTTCAATACAATCCAATAAAGATACCAAATTCATTCTCCAAGGAGATAGGGAAGGCAATTTCCAATTTCATTTGGAAGGAAAAGAGACTCCGGATAAACAAAGCCCTTCTGAAAAACAAAATTAAGTAGGAGGCATCTCAAAACCTACCCAACAGTAGTAACCAAAACAACAAGGTATTGGTGCAATGACAAACACATTGACCAATGGAGTAGAATTGAGAACCCAGAAATGAACCCATGTACTTATGGTCAACTAATAGAGCCTCTTTAACAAATGGTCCTGGCAAAATTGGGTATCTACATTCAGAAAACTGAGGCAGGATCCACATTTAACATTAAACATTAAAAAAAAAAAACCAAAAAAAAAAAAACAACTGTGGGGTAAAACCCAACACCATAAATATAACAACAGACAAAACAGGGAAAATTTAGAATCCCTAGTCTGCAACATAAAGAAGCTTGCAAACATAGCCAAAAATGCACAAACAGGAGAGGATAAAATAAAGATCTGTCCTATGACTCCAAATCAAGTGTGACTTACTGTAACAATCACAACTGTATAATAGATTAAAATATACATTTTCATAGCAAAAAAAAAAGAACAGTAGTAAAACTTCATTTCAGTTCAATAAATAATTATAGTGTCTTTTGTGTCTGTGCCAGATGCCACACTCTGTTATGGAAAGACAAATGTAAATAAACCTTGGTATCGTATGGAGGTGGGTAGATACAGCTTGCTAGAGGCAATAGATATGTAGCAACATTTATGTAAATAAAAAGTACTCACTCAAAAAAAAAAGATTTACAGAATCTCAGATTTACAAAAACTGTAACTATCAATGGATAGTCACTAAGTTGAAATCAATACTATGGCAGGTTGTCTTTTCATTTATTTTTTGTTGTGGTTCCCTATTTTTTCCTCCAATGATCCAGGAAAATAGTGATCAGTTGTTTTGCCTTGGATTGCAAGTTTTTAAGGCCTATGCAAAGAACAAGGGGTAGAGCAGAAGCATTAAATGTATTACGTGGCCAATTAAAAAGGATGTGTCATGAGGCTCCTCAAACTATGTTATCAAATCTCATGAAAAGTTTGAAAAGTAGTCTCAATAATTACTCTTTTGTGGGTTTGGTTTTTTTTAACTTTCAAAAATTCTATCAAATTTCTTGCCACCAACTTGGAACCAACCCATGACTGACCCTCCAACAAGGTTTTCAAACGCTCTGAGGGAGACTCATTTAACAACCTGCAGTATGCAGATGAGAAAACCTTGCTTGCCAAAAGTGAAGAGGAATTGGCGTGTTTGTTGTAGCAGGTCAAAGAATATCACCTTCAATGTGGATTGCATCTCAACATCAAGAAGGCAAAAATCCTCACCATTGAGCCAATAAGCAGCATCTCGATAGATGGCGACAAAAGTGAAGCTGTAAATGACTTCCTCTTGCTTGGATCCACAATGAGCACTCTTGGTACCAGCATACAGGAAATCAGGAGATGCATTGCACTGGGCAGGTCTACTGTCAGAGACTTGTCCAAATTAGTGGGGAACAATGATGTTAATGTCATGACTAAGGTGCATCTAATTCAGGACAAGGTCTTTTCCATTGCTTTGCTATGACTCTGAGAGCTCAACAGTGAATAAGGATGACAGAAGAAAAATTGATGCCTTTGAGCCGTAGTGTTAAAGAAGAGTCCTGAATATCCCATGACTTTCAAAAGAAAAAACAGATACGTCTTGGAAAATGTGCAACCAGAATGCTCCTTGGAGGGAAGGATATTGGAGCTTTGTCTCACATATTTGGGGCATGTTGCTATAAGATGTTATTCCTTGAAGAGGGACATCATGCTTGGAAAGGTGGAGGGTCAGCAAAAGAGAAGAAAACACAGTAAGATGGATTGGCACAGTGACGACATAATGAGTTTCAGTGCATCACAGATGATGAGGATGGGACAGGATAGAACAGCGTTTGTATCTTTTGTTTACAGGGTCACTGTGAATAATACTCAACTCATTGGCAGCTAACAACAACAACAACAACAACATAAACAGCACAAAAGGAAATTTCCTGTCTTTCCCCCTCAGAGATACTGGTAGTATGCTAATCATTGTAAGGAGATCTGACATAGAACTCTTACAAATTCCATTTTTTACAACTTACTGACAGCACTTACAGTGTTCTGTTGGGCAGCTCTACTCTTAATCTGTGTGATCATTTTATACCACTGTAAAGCAAAATTTAATAATACTCTAACTGTAAACCAGGAAGAAGTATTGGTAGTTGGAAAATAGGAACCTGATGACAGAAATGAGGCTGATAGAATGATCGAATTCTGTACAATCAATGATTTATTCATAGCAAATACCTTTTATAAGAAACATAAACATAGGCTATACACATGGATTTCACCTGTTGGGATGCACAGGAACCAGATTGGTTATATCTGTGGAAGGAATCACCGGAGAAATTTAATATCAGCAGTGAAAACTAGACCAGGTACTGATTGTGGAACAGACCATCAACTACTCATATTCAAGTTCAAGTTAATGAAGGTCAAATCAAATCCACAGGAATCAAAATTTAATCTTGAGATTATCCTGCCAGAATTTAAAAACCAAATCAGGAACAGGTTTCATGTCTTGAACACTAATGAACAAAGACCAGATGAGCTGTGGGAAGATATCAATAACATCGTTTATGAAGAATGCAAAAGGTCATTACAAAGAAGGAAGAAGAAGAAAAGACCAAAATGGATTTCAGAAGAGATTCTGAATATTGTACTAGAGCACTGAGAAGCCAAAGTAAAGGGAAGAAATCAAGAAGTTAAGGACACCACAACAAGATAAACAATCCAATTGAAAAATAGGAAATGGGCACAGAATATGACACTTCACCAATCAAGGTATTCAGATGGCACACAAACACATGAAGAAATGTTCAAAATCCCTAGCTCAAAGAAAGATGCAAATCAAAACAACTCTGAGCTATCATCTCCCCAGTAAGAATAGCAAAATTTAACAGAACAGTAAACAACAAAATCTGTCAAGGTTGTAGAGAAACTGGAACTCTTATTCAATGTCTGTGGGAATATAAACTGGTGCAACCATTTTAGAAGGCAGTATGGCACTTTCTTTAAAAGTTGCAAATAGAAATAACACTTGACCCAGGGATTCCACTAAAGAGACGCTGCCCTGGATGTGCTCACTAAATTGTACCAAGAAATCTGGAGGACAGCCAGCCAGCCAACTGACAGGGAAAGATCGCTATTTGTTCCCATTCCAAAGAAAGGTGACCCAACAGAGTGAGGAAATTATCAAACAATATCATTAATATCACATGCAAGCAAGATTCTGCTGAAAATTATCTAAAAACGATTGGAGCAATATGTCAACAGAGAACTGCCAGATGTGCAGGCTGGATTTAGAAGAGGTCGCAGTACTGGGGATATTATAACTGATGTTAGATGCACCTTGGCAGAAAGCAGAAAATACCAACTGACAGACTCTCTTCTTGATTTTGAACCATGTAGTGTCTCCTTGCTCTGTTCTGACAACAGCCTCTTGGTCCAAGTTTAGGTTTCGCATTAGCACAATCAAATTTTCTGGGATTTCCATTCTTCTCAGAGTCAGCAACAGCTTATTGTGATCTACACAGTCAAAAGCCTTTGCATAGTCAATGAGGCACAGATAGACATTCTTCTGGCATTCTCTGCTTTCTGCTAAGAAGTTAAGGAATAGAATAGAATAGAATAGAATAGAATAGAATAGAATAGAATAGAATAGAATAGAATAGAATAGAATAGAATAGGTTTCAAAGGGCAGCTTAATATAATGAAATGTGCAAAGAGTTGGAGTTGAAAAAGGGCCAAGCAGGCTCCGCATTTCTTAAGCTTAAGGAACTAAAGAACAAATTCAAGGTATGGGCAGAATATTGAATGATTCAGGAAACATTGAAAGAAGATGGGAAGAGTAAGCAGAGTCATTGTATCAAAGAGAATTGGCTGACACAGAAGAATTTCAAGAAACAATTATGTGATCAAGAGGCAATTGTGCTGAAGGAGGAAGTTCAGCCTGCTTTGAAGGACTTGGCAAAAAAATAAAGCCCCAAGAATTGATGGAACACCAACTGACGTGTTTCAACAGATGCTACCCTGGATGTACTCACAAGCTTGTGCCAAGAAATCTGGAGGACAACTACCTGGCCAACTGACTGGAAAAGATCCATATTTATTCCCACTTAAAAAAAAAAAAAAGAATGACCCAGCAGAGTATGGAAATTATCAAACAATATCACTAATATCACACACTAGCAGAATCTGCTGAAGATTATCTAGAAACAACAGAGAACTACCAGAAATACAAGCTGGGTTTAGAAGAGGTTGTGACACTAGAGATATTATTGCCAATGTCAAATGGATCTTGGCAGAAAGCAAAGAGTACCAGAGGAATGTCATTCTGTGTTTCATTGACTATGCAAAGATATTTGACTATGTGGATCAAAACAGATTGTGGCTGGCCTTGAGGAAAATGGGAATCCCAGAACACTTAATTGTGCTTATGTGAAATCTATACTTGGACAAGAAAGCAGTCCTCAGAATGGACCAGGGAACATTACATGATTCAAAACCAGAAAAGGAGTGTGTCAGGGATGCATCCTGTCTCCATACCTCTTCAGTTTATATGCAGAGCAGATCATTTGGTAAGCAGGGCTTAATGAGGAGGTGTATGGCATCAGGATTGGAGGAAGACTCATTAAAAATCTGTGTTGTGCAGATCACACTGCCTTGCTTGCTGAAACTGAAGAGGACCAGAAACACTTGCTGCAGAAGGTCAGGGACTGCAGTCTTCAATGTGTATTGAACCTCAACATCAAGAAGACAAAGATTCTCACCACTGGGCCAATTGGCAGAGATTGAGGTTGTTAACAATTATAGCTTGCTCAGCTCCACAATCAATACTCTTGGCACCAGCAGTTAGGAAATTAAAAGACTAATTGTACTGGGGAAATCTGCTATCAGGGACCTCTCCAGAGTACTGAGAGCAACAATGTCTGTCTAGAGATTAAAGTGTGCCTGATCAAGGCCATGGTCTTCACAATTATTTGTTATGTATCAGAGAGCTGAACAATGACTAAGGATGACAGAAGAAGAATCAATGCCTTTGAATTGTAGTACTGGAGAAGTCTTGAATATATCATGGACAGCCAAGAAAACAATTAATTGAGTCTCTCTTGGAGTGGGTAAAACCAAGTTTCTCCTTAAAGGTCAGGATTTTAAAGCTCCATCTCACATACTTTGGGCACAGGGCCAGCAGAGACTAGTCCTTAGAGAAGGACATCGTGCTCAGAAGGGTGGAGGTACAGTGCAGGAGAGGAAGACTCCAGATGAGAAGGATTGATACAGTAGCTGAGGCAATGAGGATTGGTGTGTCAGAATTAGTGAGACTGACTCAGGACTGGGCAGGGTTCAGAGCTGCTGTACATAGGGTCGCTATGGGTTGCAGGCAATTCGACGGCATGTAACAACAACAACAACATAAGTAATAACTTCCCCTTCCATCCTCCCATCCAGTGTGGTCACTTAATGCTTTAGTCCCTGCATTGGCTGATTCTTGTCTTTTTATACAAATGAAGTCATGAAATATTTCCCCTTCTGTAATTTACTTATTTCACTCAGCGTATCTGCAAGCTCCATCCAAATTATAGAGTATATCAACACTTCATTTCTCCTACTGGCTGAGTACTAAGTACTAGCTGAGTTCTTTGATTTAAACATTTCCCCTTACATCATTCCCACATTTCCTACTTGATTTCCACTCATGTTTTAAGGAACTCTTTACCACCAAAGTCTATGTCACGCCTTTACCAGAACTTGGATGTTCATGTAATCACTAGTTAGATTGGCATCTTACATACAAAACTAGGATCCCGTGAAGGTTGGCTATGTCTACACTATGCCCAGAGCCATGACTGATATGGGATAGGGAGTCAATAAATATTTAGTAAATTAATAAAGTTCATCTAAAAGTAGCTCTGCTGTAGACTGTATATTGTTGTGAATTCATGGCCTGCCATTTATTGTACCTCTCTTCCACATTTCTTCATATTTTGGTTGGAATTAAAATTCTCAATAGAAAAGTTATGAAGTCTTTAATATAACACATCATAAACCAAAAGGTGAAAGTTTATATAAATGTATTTGTGTCTAGGTTGTTTTTGGCATTATAAACTGGTGAAGTGAGGTCTGCAAAGCAATCTTCAAAAAGTTCTCAGTGAATATATATACCAAGAATCTAAACATATTAGAAAGGAATTGCACCCAATGGGAAGATTACTCTTTTCATTGAGGTGAAGGAGCTGTTGCAGGCAAACTGGAAGCCAAACTATGAAAGAAATACTACATAAAATGACCCTCATAACCTTCTGTTTGCTATGGGCAATTGGCTTATAAATGCCTCTCCACACAGGGGCAATAGGTAGTCGGTAATTGTTTGACTGATGAATGTGTAGAAGAGGAAAAGCACTTCTCAACCCAAAGTACAAGTGGGCATTTCTGCTATCCACTCTGCCTGGTGCTCTGCAGACCACGGAACACCAGCTCTCAATGGTCACTGGTTTAATTGGTGCATAGCCTCAGGGAAACGGGCAGTGTATTGCTCTTCTCATTCTACTATTGAAGAGACACAAACCCAAAAAGCCAAAATGATTTGTCAAAGCCATTCAGCTAGCAGATGTTGTTGTTTTGTACCAACAAGTCAGAACTGACAAATAACTGATGCTCAGGCTTGTTTTCAGAGGCTGTTAATTGCACAGGAGGAGATTGCCCATCTTTCTTCTGTGGAGTAGCTGATGGGATTCAAACCACATACCTTCAGGATTGTAGTGCAGCTTCTTGTCACTAGGCTACCAGAACTGCCTAGTATATATTAGTTCCAGATATAAAGTCTAGGTCTGTTTCTGACTATTCATAACTCTAAATTAACAAAGAATTGCTTTCTAACCGAATGAGGCTGAGGAAATGTTAAATGTCACATTAATGACTGTGGGAATGATTTTAATATTTCTCTTTAGAAGGTATGGGACCCTGAGTAGTGAAAACAGTTACCATGCTAGGGTACTAACTCAGCGGTTGGCAGTTTGAGTTCTCTGAGGCACATTTGAAGAAAGATCAAACAATCGACCAGAAAAATCAACCATGACTCAGGATCAACTTGAATACAACTGCTTAACTAGTAAAAAGTATAGCATGTGTAGGAAGCAGTTCAGTTCCTTGCAGTACCTATGAAAGCTTGAGGTGAAGTGCACATTTTAATATGACTTTCTATCTGCTAGTGAGAAAAGGATACAGAACCGCAAGGTTGTCCTGTTTAAGGGCCACTGTTTTCATACAGCAGTGACACAGAACACACTCACAGCAACCCTGCCTTCCCTCAACCCAACTGTGAGGCACCACACATGTACAGAAGTTTGACAGGTGGGCAGGAGATGGAGAGAAGCTGAGTGCAGGACAGTGAAAGAGAAAGAGACTCGGGGAATTATTTTAGTGCTTAGAAATTCCACAGACTTAATTATATAAAATCTAGACCAAGATTCTAATGCAGGGTTCACTGCAGTGCTGACTTCTTCTGAGTCTCCTGAATATGTTTCTTCTCAAGAGTAGAGCAGAGGGAAAATAAGCCATGTTAATGAGGCCAAAGACAAAGTTCTGCAACCTAGCTGACTGATGCTAAAAATAAAGTCATTGACAACCAGTGTTTGTTAAGCATCAATCCTGGAATGTAGTTTCCATTTGTGCTTGCATGATTTACATATGTATATATAATATTTCATTGATTATTGGATGGATGGATGGATGGATGGGTAAGAATCTCCACCATTAAAGATAAAACATGGCAAAACAAATCCAGAGAACAGACTATATTGTGATAACTGTGCATGCCACATCCCTGAATATCACAGAGCTTGTATAAGAATGGAGCCCTGGCAGCATAGTGTGTAATGTGTTTGGTTGCTACCTTAAAGTCAGTAGTTAAATCTATCACCTGCTCCTGAGGAGGAGAATGAGCAGTATCCTCCAAAAAAGATTCACAACCTCAAAAACTTGATGGAGGGTTTCCTTGTGGACAGTGGGCTTGGGATCAGATTTGGTGGTTTGTTTCTTTCCCTGAGAAGTGGGAAAATAACAAAGCCTAGCATATTGTGGTATATTATTGACAACATCAATCTTTTCTCCATTTATCATGATGTTGCTTATTGGTGCAATGTTAGGAGGTTCTGTTTTCTTAATATTGAGATATAACTCATATTGAAGACTGCAGTCTTTGATTTTCTGCAGTAAATGCTTCGGGTTTACTTTTTTTTCTGTAAGCAAGATTGTGTCATCTGCATAACCCAGCTTACTGATTGGTGGCTCTTCCTTGAATCCTGGTGGCAGATTCTTTTTCATATATTCTAGATTCTTTAATTATTTGCTCAGCTTACTGATTCAAGCCATAGTCTTCGCAAAGATTTGCTGTATATCTATGTTTCATTGACTATGCAAAGGCATTTGACTGTGTGGATCTCAATAAACTGTGGCTGGCTCTGAGAAGAATGAGAATTCCAGAACACTTGATTGTGCTTATGTGAAACTTATACTCGGACCAGGAGGCTGTCATCAGAACAGAGCAAGGAAACACTGCATGGTTCAAAATTGGGAAGGGTGTGTATCAAGGATGTGTCCTATCTCCATATCTTTTCAATCTATATATGGAAAAGATTATCTGGGAGGCTGGGTTCTATGAGGAGAAGTGTGGCATCAAGATTGGAGGTAGACTCATCAACAATCTGTGTTATGCAGATGACACAACTCTGCTTGCTGAAACAGGATGACCTGAAGCACTTGCTGCAGAGGGCCAAGGACTGCAGCCTTCAATATGGATTGAAGCTCAACATCAAGAAAACAAAGATTCTCACCACTTGTCTGATTGGCAGCATCATGATGGATGATGAAGAGATTGAGATGGTTGACCAGTTTCCGTTTGCTTGCCTCTACAGTCGACACTTTTGGTACCAGCAGCCAGGGAATAAAAAGGCATTGGGGAAAGTGTGCTGTCAGAGACCACTCCAAAGTACTGAAGAACAACGAAGTCGGCCTGGAGACTAAGGTGTGCCTGATACAGGCCATGGTCTTTGCAATTACTTGCTATGCATCAGAGAGCTGGGCAATGATTAGGGATGATAGAAGGAGAGCCTTTGAGCCTTTGAGCTTTGGTTCTGGAGAAGAGTATTGACTATACCATGGACTACTAGGAGAACAAACAAGTTTGTCCTAGAGAGGGTGAAGCCAGACTGCTCCTTGGAGGCAAGGATTCTGAAGCTCCATCTGACATACTTTGAATATGTTACAAGGTGGGATCAGTCCTTGAAGAGGGACTTGGGATGGTGGAGGAACAGCACAGGGGAGGAAGACCAACGATGAGATGGATTGATTCAATCACTGGGGTAATTAGGATAGGCATGTTGGAGACAGTAAGATTGACAAGCGATAGAGCAGGGTTTAGGGCTGCTGTACATAGGGTTGTTATGAGTTGTTATGAGTTGCAGGCAACAACAACATCAGAGAGCTGAGCCATGACTAAGAATGATAGAAGAAGAATGGATTTGTGAGTTGTGGTGCTGGAGAAGAGTCTTGAACATACCATGATTGCCAAAAGAACAAACATGTCTGTCCTGGAGAGGGTGAAATCAAATTTCTCCTTGGAGGCCAAGATTTTGAAGCTCCGTCTCACATACTCTGGGCACATGGCCAGGAGGAACCAGTTCTTGGAGAAGGACATCATGCTCATAAGGGTGGAGGGACAGTACAGGAGTATAGACTCCAGATGAGATGGATTGACATCATAACTGGGGTGATGGGATTAGGTGTGTCTGAGTCAATGAGACTGGCTCAGGGTAGGACAGGGTTCAGAGTTGTTGTACATAGGGTCACAGTGAGTTGCAGGTACATAATGACAACAGGTTCAATAGATTTGGAGAAAAGATACAACTCTTACACATACCTTTCTCAATTTTAAACCTTGCAGTGTTTCATTCTTGTATTCAGTCAATTGCTTCCTGCTTTATGTTTAAGTTTCACAGTAGGACAATGAAGTGTTCTGGGATTCCCATTCTTCTCAGTGTTATTCATATAGTCAAATGCTTTTGCATAATCAATAAAATAAAATTAATATCTTTCTATTTTCTGCTTTTAGCCAAGATTCATTTGAAATTAGCAATGATACCCCTCATACAATAGCCTCTTTTCAATGGAGCTTGAATTTCTGTAACTTCTTTGTCAATATACTGTTCTAGCCATTTTTGAATAATCTTCAGCAAGATTTTGTTTGCACATATTAATACTATTGTTCAGTAACTTTCACACTCTATTCTATCACCTTTTTTTATTATGGAAGCAAATAGCTGTCTTCTTGACATAAGTGAATGAGCCCTTCTAAGGCTGCGTCTGTTTGTTGAAATATCTCATTTGGTGCTCCATCAATTCCTGGGGCCTGAATTTTTTGCCAATGCTTTTAGTGCAGCTTGAATTTCTTCTTTCACCACCATTGGTTCTTGATATAATAATTCCTAAAATGGTACAGTGACTCTATGTATTCTTTCCATTTTCATTTGATACTCCTGCACCATTCAATATTTTTCCCATAGCATTCTTCAATATTGGGACTTGAAGATTGAAATTGTTCTTCAGTTCTATCAGCTTGAGAAATTTCCAATGTGTCCTAACTCCAACTCTTTGCACATTTCACCTTAATACTTTGCTTTGTCTTCTAGAGTTGCCCTTTTAAATCTTTTCTTTAGCAGCAGTCAAGAAAGCAAAAGATGTGTTGCACTGAAAAAAATCTACCATCCAGGAACTCTCCAAAGTGCAGCAGAGCAATGATATTACTTTAAAGATGAAAATACACCTTATTTAAGCCATGGTCTTTTCATTGTTTCCTATATATCTGAAAGTTGAACAATGAATAAGTAAAACTTATAAATAATCAGTGTCTTTGAATTGCGGTGTTGGAAAAGAGTATTAAATACCCCATGGACTGCCAATAGAACAAACAAATCTGTTGTGGAGGAAGTGCAACACGTTGCGCTTTGGAACCAAGGATGGTGAAACTTCATCTCACATGTTTTGAGTTTGTTATCAGAAGGGGCAAGTCCTTGGAAAAGAGATAGAAAAGTCAGTAAAGGAGAGGAAGATCCTTGAGAAGGTGGACTGGCACAATGACTTTACAATGGGCTAGAGAATGGCAGAGAATGTGAGAATGGGGCATAATAGGGGTCCCTATGAGTCATAGTCAACTTGATAGCACAAAGCAATATAACAAAATTATCTGATATTGTTAAGTGCCATCGAGTTGAGTACAACCCATAGCAACCCTATGAACAAGATATCTGAACCCTGTTTTATCCTGTGCCATGAAAGTCCTTTGAGGCAGTTACTATCTAATCAATCCACCTAGTTGAGGGTCTTGCTCTCCTTCACTGACCCCTCTACCTTTCTAAGCATAATGCCCCTGACCAAGGAATAGCCTCTCCTAGCAACATGCCTGAAGTATGTGAGATGAAGCTTTATCATCTTTGCTTCCAAGGAACACTCTGGGATTGCTAGTAATCAGAAAGACCATGGCCTGAACCAGACACACCTTGGTCCTCAAACTGATATCATTACTCCTCAATAATTTGGAGAGGTTCCTAACTGCAGACATTCCCAGTACAATACATCTCCTAATTTCCTGATTGCAGTTACCAAGGTGTTGATTTGGGTTCAAGTAGCTGAAGTTGTTGACAGCTTCAATCTTTCCTCTGTCCATCATGGTGTTACCCGTTGGTCCAGGGGTAAGAATTTTTGTTTTCTGGACTTTGAGATGCAATCCACATTGAAGGCTGTATTCTTTGATCTTCTGCAACAAGTGCTTCAAGTCCTCCTCACTCTTCACAAGCAAAACTGTGTCATTTGCATAACACAGGTTATTGAGTCTTGCTCTGATCTTGATATCACATTTTTCTTCATAGAGGTCAGCTTCTTGAATAATATGCTCAACATACAGATTAAATAGTTATGGTGAGAGAATACAACCCTGAAGTACTTCTTTCTTAATTTTAAACCATGCAGTGTTCCCTTGCACTGCAAACCTCAGGCCTCGTATGCAGACTGATTTGTTATTAGAGGGACAAACTAAATTGTCAGTTTGTTGTATTCAAGGAGAACATTGTTCTAATTGGTACAGCACTTGTCTGTCAGTTTGCTGTAGTGAGATAACTTAAAGGTTGCTGTGCTACTGAAATCTATGTCACTGGTGTGTCAAATACCACAAGGGTTATCCATGGTGGACAGGTTTTAGTAAAGCTCCTAGATTAAGAGAGACTAGGAAGTGGGATTGGCCATCCACTTTTTAAATAACAGGCCTTTGAAAATACTATGAACAGTAGAGGAATGGGGATAATTATAGCATTAGTGATAGAGTCCAGATAATCTGATATGTATGCACAAATAACACCTTCTAGGCTGTAATTTATCTCTTTGTTTGATTAATTACATAGCTTCTTAATTTCATGGTAGTATAATAGAAGAAACCTGTATCTGTAGTGGAGTTCATTAGCATGAGGGATTCAGAATAGTGATGACAGCATTATGTGGAGACTGAAACCCAGGAAACTTGTTTCTAATTATGTTTCTTCTATAGCTGGATACTCTTGGGAAAGTCATATGAACTGTGTGCCTCAGGTATCTCATCTGTACATCAAAAGACTGAATGACATCATCTCCCTGAGTATATTCCAAGTGTATAATTCTCTAACACTCTAAGTCAAGGTCATATGGAGGAGCTCAGCCTCCCTATAATTTAGCAGCAGGCTGATTAGCCTCTATGTTGTGTCCCTAGGTTCTCCCACGTAGGTGGCCACTTTCTCCACACAGCATCTAAAACCCATTGCTGCTACAATGCTCATCAAAGTATGCTCTTATTGGTGAGTTTTCAATTCATCCTTCTGACTAGATCATGGGTCCCTCAGGGACCTAGCTTCCTCAACTTATCTCCAGCACTTACCATAAATCCTGCTCCGTGTAGAACCTCCATGAATAGCTGATGGATGGTGGAGGGAAGAAGGGGAAAGAAAGAAGAAAGGAAGGAATAAAAAAAAATGAAGTATCTACACTATCGCACTATATACATAATTAAGAGTTGCACAGTGCAGAAAAGACCCGTTAACAAACATTATTGCCTTTGTTTTATAAAAGAGCTTAGTTTTCAAGATAGTGGTGTACTTTATTATAGAAACCAATAATCTCTGATTCTTAAATGGATATGCAACTAATAGAGTCTCCAGACTCTTTTAGAAAAAAAAAATAAGATTGAATAAAACTAATATTCATCCTTTTTATACAACAGAGATATATTATGTGTAATTTTGAACTTTTCCCTACTGACCTATTCTAAAATATTAAAAAGGGAGTCTCTAAGCTTTCTTAACGACCCTTTATGAGAGTGATCTATCTAATATCAGAGGTGGAATTACTTGAATAATTGTTCTTTCTTAGCTGTAATGTAAATCCGTGCATGTAATAAACATAAGAGGAAAAAAAGAATAATGTAATAGAAGCACTTTTGTTGTCATGACAACTGAAAGAAACAACAGGGGGGGGGAAATCTAGACTCCTAAACATGGTCTGTTACAAAGTGTAAGTGTAGTTATGCAGGGTTAATACTGTGTTCTTCATTGAATTTCACCTTTCCACAGCATGCTTCTCTGCTACAAAAGTAATCTGGTTTTCTCAAATGCACATTAGCCTCCAGAAAACAGCATATTTCAAGCAGAGTACTTTCCTTTCCTGGGGATAATCCATTATCTGATCATCTTGAAAACCTGCCCAGTGTCCTCTATCCCCTACTCTAATATAGCTTTGGGCAATTTATTATGCCAGTAACTCTGAGCTTGGTTGTTGTTGTTGTTGTCTTTTATTATAGCTGGTCATATCATTATAAACTAATAAAATAGTAAGTTGATTACAAAAGCCAGACAAGGAATAGAATTAGGAGGTGAGGCTGAGTGGTGGAGTTATGGGTAAATGTGTCAGTCATACATCTGTTTTCTTCTCCTCTAGAAGTAGCCCTCCTCGCTGCCTGCCCAGTGCCAGCCCTGCCACACAGTGGCTCCCAGACATGCAGGAACTGTCAGTGAGTGCATGATGGTGCATCTGATAAAACACAGTGAGGAGTTGCTGGCAAAAGGGGTCATCTGTAGAGAAAGCCATTATGTATTATCTTTAGAATATTGTTTCTTAGGGTAGACTCCAAGTAACATGTTAACACAGGAGATGTTAACAACTAATATTTCAGATGGTGGATGGTGGCCTAGTGGCAAGAAGCTGTGCTGCAATCCTGAAGGCGCATATCTGAAGGCCACCAGCCACTCCACAGGAGAAGGATGAGCAGTCTCATCCCATGAGATTAACCCACCAGAGAGTCAGCTATGAGTCAATTCCACTTTGATGGTACACAACAACAGCAATATTTCTTTTTAAAAAATTATTTTTTAGTTTATGAGTGTGTGTGTGTGTACTGTCAAATCAGATCTGACTGGTACAGGAAGAGATTGTTCCTCCTTCTCCAGCAGAGCATCTGGTGGATTTGAACAGTGCACTCTTGGGATTGCAGTGCATCTTCTTGCCACTAAGCCACCAGAGCTCGCCGACAACAGCAATATTTCTAAGTCCCATTCCTGGTCTGTTCAATCAGAAATGCTGGAGGTGGCCTTGAGGGATTTGAATTGTTTAAAAAATGCTAAACTCTAAGAAGCAGTGGCTTAGAGAAAAGGGTAAAGAATTTAGGGAACTATCCTCTTGTACAAAGTCCCTAAGAAAGATAGAATAGTATGTTTCATCCTAGGTAATGGAAAGGGATACAGACAAGGTCTAGATGAAGATTGATAGTTTAATAGATTTCTTTTTGTATTATTTTGATTCAGACAGTCGTGATTTTAAGCCGAGCTCGTGCTGATTGAAGAGTGGAGAGTTAGTGAAAGAGAAGAAGAACCTAGATGAAATAGATTGACAGTGACCATAGCAATGGCATCACTTGTATCAGAGTCAGTGAGATTGGCTCAGGATAGTACAAGGTTCTGAGCTGTTGTTCATAGGGTTGCTATGAATCATGGGTGACTCGATGACACCTAACAACAAAGCTGACTGAAGCTGTCCAGAATTGCATCTTACTTAGATCAAAAGTCAACACCCTTGGTACCAACAGTTGTAAGATCTGGAGATGTATCGCTTTGGACAAGTCCACTGTCAGGGGCAAGAATATCTGTTTGAAGACTAGGGTGTGCCTGATTCAGGACATGGTCTTTTCAGTCAACTGAGAACTGGACAGTGAATAAGGACGATGAAAGAAGAATTGCTGCCTTTGCGCTGTGATGTTGGAGAAGAGCATTGAACATCCCCAAGAACTGCCAAAAGAACAAATAGATAAATCTTGAAAAAAGTGTTGCCAGAGTGCTTTTTTAGAGACAAGGATAGAGAAACTTCATCTCTCATACTTTGGATATGTTTCACTATGAGAGGCTATTCCTTGAAAAGGGACATCATGCTTGGAAAGATGGTGAGTCAATGAAAGAGAGGAAGACCCCTAACAAAATGGATTGACAGTGACTGCAGCAGCGGGATTGAGTGTGTCAGAGATGATGAGGATGGCACAGGATACTACAGGGTCCAGTCTGTTGTTCATAGGGTTGCTATGAGTCATACTTGACCCAACGGCACCTAACAAGAATGTGGATTATGTTATGGTCTACCAAAATAACAAACAAATCTGTCTTAAATGAAGTGGATTTATCTGTTAAGGTATTTACTTAGACATTTGCAGAAGAAAAGACATGATATTTACTGTTTATTTGAAAATAATCCAGTGGGAGATAGTGGGGAAATGGGCATGAATAATATAAAATCAAGTACTTGTTAACCATTACTAAAGCCAGGTGATAAATACACGATAATTCACTCATTACATTGGAACAACTCTGAAAATTCCCAGTCACTAAAGATCTTTTAAGAAAAAAAATTGCACTTTTTAGCTTGGGGAGATTGGTTCAGTCCTGGAGGTAGGAATATTAGAGGGAATCTGCCAAGGGTCACAGTGAGGAAGGGGAGAGCCATGGGATTGTTCTTGGTGGTGGGGTGGAGGCCTGTATGTCAAACGTACTAAGGAGTTAGAAGCAGTAGAGTTTGATGATTCATTGATCGAGGGCTCTAAAGAAGTCATAATCAAGGATAATTCTCAGACTTGAATGAGTGGATGGTTGCATGATGTGGCCATCATCAAGCAAGGGAAATGATAAGAAAAATAATAAGGGAAAACCAAGTTAGTAATGATGGAGTGATACGTTCAATTCCAGACATGTTGAATTTGAGTTATGTAGGGAGTTGCTTGAGAAGAATGGGAATCCTAGAATATTTGTGCTCATGTGAAACATATTCCTGGACTATGAAGCAGTCTTTAGAACAGAACAAGGAAATGCTTGCTCAAAATAGGGAAAGGGGTGTGTTGGGGATGCTTTTCTAGCTATATATTGAACTGGACATTCAGGAGGCTGGACTTTATGAGGAGGAATATGACATCAGGATTGGAGAAAGACTCATCAACAGCCTACATTATGCAGATTACACAACTTTGCACACTGAAACTGAGAAGGACCTGAAGTGCTTACTGCAGAAGGTCAAGGACTGCAGCCTTCAATATGGATTGAAGCTCAATGTCAAGAAGACAAAGATTCTCACCACTAGGCCAATTGGCAGCACCATGATAAATGGAGAAGAGATTGAGACTAACAATTTCCGCTTTCTCAGATCCACAATTAACACTGTTGGCACCAACAGTCGGGAAATCAAAAGACAAATTTCTCTGGGGAAAGTTGCTGTCCAGGAACCTCTCCAAAGTACTGAAAAGCAACAGTTTCAATCTGGAGCCTAAGGTGTATCTGATTCAGGCTATGTCGTCACAAATATTTGCCATGCATCAGAAAGATGGACAGTGACTAGGGTTGGCAGAAGTGGTGACTTTGAGCTGTGGTGCTGGAGGACAGTACTGAATATACATGGATCACCCAGAGAACAAATGGGTTTATTCTGGAGAAGGTAAAACCAGACTACTTTTTGGAGGCATGAACAGAACAGGGTAACACTGCATGGTTCACAATTGGGAAGGGTGTATGTCAGGGATGTGTCCTATCTCCATACCTTTTCAACCTGTATGCAGAGCAGATTATCTGAGAGGTTGGGCTCTATGAGGAGAAGTGTGGCGTCAGGATTGGTGGAAGATCTGTTAACAATCTGCGTTCTGCAGTTGACACAGCCCTGCTTGCTGAAACTTAGGAGGACCTCATACACTTGCTGCAGAGGGTCAAGGACTGCAGCCTTCAGTATGGACTGCGGCCCAATGTCAAGAAGACAAAGATTCTCACCACTGGACCAATTGGTAGCACCAGGATGGATGATGAAGAGGTTGAGATTGTTCACAGCTTCAGTTTGCTTGGCTCCACGGTCAACACTCTTGGCATCAGCAGCCAGGAAATCAGAAAATGTATTGCGATGGGAAAGTCTGCTGTTAGGGACCTCTCTAAAGTACTCAAGAGCAACGGTGTCTCTCTCGAGACTAAGGTGCGCCTGATACAGGCCATGGTCTTTGCAATCACTTGTTATGCATCAGAGAGTTGGACAATGACTAGGGAGGATAGAAGGAAAATTGATGCCTTTGAGCTGTGGTGCTGGAGAAGAGTATTGAGAATACCATGGACAACCAAGAAAACAAACAGATTCATCCTGGAGAGGGTTCAACCAGGCTACTCCTTGGAGGCAAGGATTCTGGGGCTTCGTCTGACATACTTTGGACATGTTATAAGGAGAGACAGGTCCTTGGAGAGGGACATCATGCTTGGGAGGGTGGAGGGACAGCGCAGAAGGGGAAGACCTGCTATGAGGTGGATTGATTCAGTGACTGGGGTAATTGGCATGGGTGTGTCAGAGGCAGTGAAAATGGCACAGGATAGAGCAGGGTTTAGGGCTGTTGTACATAGGGTCGCTATGAGTCGCAAATGACTTGACAGCACATGACAGCAACAGCAACATCTCACATATTTTAAGCATATGGCCAGGAGGGACCAGTCCCTGGAGAAGAACATCATGCACAGAGGAGTGGAGGGACAGTGCAGGAGAGGAAGACCCTGGATGAGATGATTGGCACAGTAACTGGGGTAATGGGGGTAGGTGTGTCAGAGTCAGTGAGACTGGCTCAGCACAGAGCAGAGTTCAGAGCTATTATAATTGTGTCTCTAAGAATTGCAGGTGACTCCAAGGCACATAACAACAACAAGGAATTGCACTGCTAACCCAAATGTGGTTCTCTTGCAATTCAAATCTACTAGCGTCTCCTCTGGATAAACATAGACAATCTCTTCCTGTTTATTTACAGCCATCAAAAAGTCACTGGAAGATCAGCTGTGAGTCACCTGTAGCTCAAAGGCAGTTGAGCTGAGTTGTGGAATATCCAGAGTTTATGGATGAGGAGAATACTGGAGATATGATTTAGCAATATTAACTGTTGTATAATGTCCATGGAAAATTTTTTTAATATGTGTTGTTGTTAGGTGCTCTCGAGTTGAGTTCAACTCACAGCAACCCTTATGATTAAAGATCTGAACCCTGTTCTATCCTGCGCCATCCTCACACTTCCTGACACACAAGAGCCCATTGCAGCAGTCATCATGTCAGTCTATCTGATTGAGGGTCTTCCTTTCCTTTGCCGACCCTCCACCCATCCTGATAGCATATCTCGTCCCAAAGAATAGCACCTTCTGGAAACATGTCCAAGTATGTGGGGTGAAGCCTCATTATTTGTGCTTCCAAAGAGCACTCTGGCTGCACTCTCTCCAAGGCCTATCAGTTCTTTCTCATGGCTGTCCATGGGATGTTCAGTGCTCTTTTCCAATACCACAGCTCAAAAACCTCAGTTCTTTTTCTGTCATCCTTATTCACTGTCCACATCTCAATGCATAGCTAGTAATTTGAAAGACTATGGCCTGAATCAGATGCACCTTAGTCCTTAAACTGATATAACTACTCCTCAATAATATAAAGAGGTCTCTAACTGCAGATTTTCCCAGTTCTATCTCCTTATTTCCTGACTGCTAGTACCAAGGGTGTTAATTGTGGATCCAACAAGATGAAGCTGTTGACAGTTTCAATCTCCTCTCCATCCATCATGACACTGCCTATTGGTCCAAGGGTAAGAATCTTGATATTGAGACACAATCCATACTGAAGACTGCATTCCTTTAAGTGCTTCAAGTCTTCCTCACTGTCAGCAATTTCAGAAATTGTGTAATTTCCATGGAAACATTTTGAATATAGGCACAAGAAAAACCTTTCTTTCATGAATTTTCACTTATCAACTTATTAAACTACTCTTGGATTGTTCTAACATTTAAAATTCAAAACAGTGCTGTGATCAAGGAAAATTATATAAAAGCACTAAATTATACCCATACTTCTCCATTTATCTCAGTTTCCAATTTGATTATGTGGAAGAGCTTCAGGGCTTAATTGCAGTCCTATTTTATTGTCCTTGATAAAGCTCTTTTCATGGGACTGCTCGGGCTTTAATACATTTGAACAAGAAAATCTCATAAGTATTACTTTTTCCCCCCACCCTGCCTCCCCTCTACCCTATTTGGTCACCTCAGAAGTTGCCAGAGTATTATAAAACTTTAGGGAGGATAAATACTTCCAGATCTAGAACCACATTTGTTTCCATCTTTCTAAAACAATCACAATAGAGTTAAATCCTTGAGTTGGGGATGGATGGATAGATAGATGATAGATGGTAGATAGATGATAGATAGATAGATAGATTAGATAGATAACCATGAAGCTGCTGACATAAAAAAGCATCTTGTGTCAGGAACTAATTTATACTGTGGAACAGGGCAAAGAGAAAAATTGTCAGCACTTATATCTGTCTGTGTGGGAGCTCATGATTTGGTGCTGGTGCAAGCATCATGCCATCTGTTAGGCTTTAAGAGAGATGTTGCAGGAGCATTTGGTTTGAAGCATAGTATCATTTGCCAAACCAAAATCATAGTTTTTCTGTCACCTATCATAGGGTCACTGTGAATCGTAGTCGACTCCATGCACCCAACAACAACATCATCAAGGCTCTTAGAGGAGTTTTTTTTTTGTTTGGTTTGTTGTTTTAACATTTGTGTCTCTAACATTTGTAATTAAATGAGACAGAAAGCAAGTTAAGTTTCTTCCTCCTTCTCTGGGCTCACTCTCCACATCTTCTGTTGTTTGTCCAGTTGAAACCCCTCAACCGACTATTTGGAGCCTCCATAATTTAGCCTCACCAAAGACCAAATATACCGAGTCTCAGAGAGTTGGATACAGGCATCAATATTTCTGGTCATTTTAGTGTGCAATCAAGGGTTAAAGCCCTGGCGGTTACAGCGTGAGTAGAGAAAGTGAACAGAGGGGGGCATTTTGAGCCATGTGTGGGCCTTTTCCTCACCTGTCTCTCTGTTCTGCCTTGCAGGTGAATGCAGTGAGGGTGTATGTGAACAGTTCCTCTGAGAACCTGGATTTCCCAGTGCTCGTAGTGGTTCGCCAGCAGAAGGGAGTGCTGTCCTGGCAGGTTCCTCTGCTCTTCCAAGGACTGTGAGTGGGGCTTTCTCTAGACAACAAAGAACGGCACATTTGGTTTTGTTTAATGTCCTAGAACTCACTCATCTTTACCCTGGTGAAAGGAGAAACCAGATGTAAACTAGACATTAGTATTTTATGAATGTCAAGTGTAAGCAATGTCCCTCAGTAGTTGAATGGTTAACATACTCAGCTATTAATCACAAAAGTTGGAAGTTCAAGCCTCTCTGAAACTGATAACCCTGAAGAAAGTTCTTTCAATATAGTGGGGCAGAGTGGGGGTGCGGGGAAGGCAGTTGAAATGCCTGTTGAGCACAGCTCTATTCTTCTATGAAGTCGGAACTGACTCATAACTGACGCCTCAGATGGTTTTTGAGAGCTGTAAATCTTACAGGAGGAAATTATCCCTCTTTGCCTTTAGAGTGGATTTGAACCACCAGAGAGGTACCACAATTCCCTATTGGCTACTCCACTGAGCTCCCTTGTGTGTACAGATCACTATAAATCAGAATCAAGTCCATAGCAATGGGCTATTTACAAATTTTTTTTCTAAGATGAAATAGTACCCACACCAAACTCACTTTCCATCTTCTGTCAACTTCACATAAACACTGTGCCTAGATTTGCAGTATCCAGAAGAACTTTTCTTTATTATGTTCTCTCCAGAATGTTCTGTAGCTCTAGTGGAAAAATTATTCATCCACCAAGAATCTACAGAATTTATTAATTCTTCACTCAGTAGCATCAACAAAGCACCACTAAATGGTAGGGTGCTGGGGACACAGAACGGGGGGGGGGGGGGGGCGGGGGAAGACAAACTTCCTGCCCTCTTGAGCTTAAATTTCCATGAGAGACTTCTACAAAATTCTATTTTTTAATTGAATATTTTATTTCATATGGTCTGTTGTTCTTTTTAACTATATGAATTTAATTCATTTACAGTTACAGTAATTTTTTAAATATTGTGCTATGGCATTAATAAGAAAAAATCCAGGAGACAGACAGTCATGAGCACATGCTACAGTATTAACTAATTTTTAAAGGTTGAAGAAGCTGGAAATTGAAACTTTGGAGAGTTCAATAACCTTCACTTGGTTCTGACATTTTCCGTATGCAGAGCAGAAAACCAAAATCAGCTGGCTGTCTTAGCAGTATAATTTTGCTCTTCAACTTTGATATTTTTTTTCCCCCCATCGAGTTAGCAGGATGTTTCAACATAATCCGGACACTGTTTAACTGAACTGGACAACACTAACACGCCCTACATCCCTACATGCAGTCCTGCTGCAACACTAGGACTAATTTAATTAGCTCTAAAAATTGCTATCAGTGGTCTGGTCTGAAATGTAAAATGTAGCACTTAAAAACAAATTTGGGAAATGTGCAATGAGATAGAGGCTTCTCTCTGCCTATACACTAAGTCTTTCTTATTCTTGTGCTTGTTTTGCTGTTTGTTTTCCACCCGCAATGGCCACTGCAGATACCATAAGAGCTACAACTACCAGGAAGTGGGCCGCACCTTATGTCCCTCGGAAGCAACCAATGAAACTGGACCTTTGGAGCAACTAATCTTTGTAGACGTGGCCTCCATGGCACCACGGGGTGCCCAGTACAAACTGAAGGTCACCAAGATCAAGCACTTTCAGCTCTGGTAAGCGGAACTCAGTGTAGTCCTTCTCTCTTGTCTGCTCTCCTGTGCTCAGTCCAGATACCACCCTAACAGAGAAGCACGCTAGAAGGAAGTTATCCACGTAGCATATTACATCTTCACCTGTTGGACTCTCCTCTTAGAGATCAGCTGTGAGCCCTGAACTACACAATGTAGAAGGAGAATGGAACTGGCTTGGAGAGTTAAGAGTAGTTGGCCTCATAGGTGTCTCTGCTGTCTAGAGGTCAGTGTGAGGATTTTGCCCCATTTTTAGACCAAGCAAGAGTCATTGAGTACTGATTAATTTAAATTGCCAATCACAGCAGTTGTTTTAAAGGATTTTTTTAAAAGGAAGACTTTAGTTTTTTCTCTTCTTCTTCTACCTTATGAATATATGTAGGCATACAAATAATCATATATTACTTTTTTGTATAACGGCAGCCCAGAATAAGAGGTACTTAGCAAAGTGGGCTAGGGGAGGGCTGGGAGAGGGAGGAAATTATGCAACACTGCATGTATATTTTTTTTTAAAAAAAGATAACTAGGGAGGTAGGGAGGAAAATGTGCGACAAGGAATGGATGAATGAAAATCCAACTTTTCTGTAAACTTCTGTTAAAATCACAGTAAATAAAAATTTTTAAAAAGGATATATAGATATAGAGATAGAGAGAGATAAAGATAGAGATAGATATATAACATAATAGGCTATGTGGCTTTGTCCTTTTTGAGAAATCTAATGAGGTCATCGGTCTCCTCTTGATAGCACTCTGAAATGAAACCAACAATTATATTTGTTGTTGATGTTGTTGTTGTTGTTAGGTGCTATCAGGTAGGTTCTGACCCAAAAGAACAAACCATTCCCCAGTCCTGTGCCATCCTCACAATCATTGCTATATCTGAATCCATTGTTGCAGACACTGTCAGTCCATCTCACCGAAGCTCTTCCTCTTCTTTACTAACCATGCTGTCATTCTCCAGGCCCTATAATAAATACAATAAAGTCTTCCCTAGGATGGCTTTCAAGGTCTGTATTTCCTTGTATTCTGTAATATAGACTTAAACTACAGCAGAACCAAAAGGAGAGTTGGACAAATTCACAATTTTTGCAGGAGACTTCTCTACAGAATCTCATATAGAAAAATCTATAGGGGAAAAAATAGGCAGAAAAAAAACCTGAGAAATACATGCAAAAATTAGAGCCAGCAGCCATCTGCTTTGGTCCATTGTATAGACATCCATTTTTTTCAAATAAATTTTTTTAGAGCACACTCACATCTTATTTTCATGTTGAGAGGATGATAGTGAGTACTTAGGACAGGGACCCCATCCTTTGCAAGTCATTTACTAACTAGTTCTTTAAAGGAAAAAAGTCAACCTCTGATGAAGATAAGCACAACATGACTCAAAGAATTAATTTTTTTAGAAACATATGTCAAAAATTAAAGAATATCTATTGTTTTCAAGAGCACATGGAGTGGTGATCAAACTTGCCAGCCTCTAGTACAATGAGTTTCAAACGGCTAAGTTAATTCATAGTACTATCAAAATGATGATTATAAAAAAATTCCCCAAATATCTCACAATTAAGCAGTTTCTTGTTGTTCTTGTGTACCATCAAGTTGGAACCGACCCATAGCTGAGCCCTCCAACAGGTTTTCAGGGAAAATTAATCACACAAGAGGAGATTACCCATCATTCTCCTGAATATTTAACAATTCTTAGTATTTACATACTTCTCTCAAATATTTTACAATGGATAGTCAACTTCTATATTATTTAAAGGTCAAAGGGAAAAAACACCCCTAAATCATAGTAAGAATTAGCAAATCTTTTGAGTAGATGATAGTAAAAGTATGAAATACCCAAATTTTTGAGCTATAACTAAAGCATGGCTTTCGTTTCAAGTGTATGTGTTAGGAAATAATAAAAGCAGTACATTAGATATTCATTTCAAGAGGCTAGAAAAATATCTTTTTGCAATGAATTAAACAAACTATAATGACCTAGTCATATATACTATTTACACTAAAACAAAATAGTTATATTGAATGGAAGAAACATTTTTAAAAATTGAAAAAATTCATTATGAAAAAGAAGCTAGAAAAAGAACTGAAAAGTAAACAATAAAATAGCAGCTGAAAGCAATGAAATAGAAATAAACAATATTAGGGGGGAAATCAACCAAACCACAAATCAGCTCATGGAAAAGACAAGTATTATTTGTGTACCTGCCTAAAAAGCAAATTAAAAACAGAATAACAAACAGGAGACTTGAGTATACGCTTCATCACAAAATATATTTTAAAAGCTAATAAACTATCAGAAATGTCATTTAAAAGCATAATAAAATCACTGTCACTACTGAAATTGCTATCATTTCAGAGGCCTGACAGTGTAATTACTAGTTATTCCTAACTCCTAATATATAATTGTAGGAAATTCATTCAGTAAAATACTACATAAAAATGAAAATTATTTCATTTTTACATTACCACATGGGTAAAGCTCACAAACCCAACATTAAGTAAAAGCCAGACAAAAATAATTCACTCTTGCAAGAACATGGGAACAGCCCAGATGTCTAACCACAAATGAATGGATTGAGAAGTTGTGATAGATTCATACAATGGAATACTATGCAGCACACTGGAGCAATGATTTTGTAAATTACTACCTAACTTGGGATGGACTGGAGAGCATTATGCTGAGTGAACTAGCTCAGTCCCACAAGGACAAATACTGTATAAAACCATAACTGTTGAATGAGTATGAAGATTCAAGGTGAGGGAAGGGGAGTGAAGCAGAAGGATGAGGATGAGGGGGAGGGCATGTGGGATACTAATCATGGGGTTGCACAATTCAATAGGTGGGAGGTGAAGGAAATGGGAAGGATCTTGTGTGAAAAACAATGTATTCAAGATTTGTAAATAAGTAAGTATAAATTTAAAAAAAAGAAAATGCACATTATTTTATTCCATTTCTACAGCATTTTAAAACAGACGCAATTGTTCTAAAAAGTTAGAAGTCAGAATAGTGACACTGTTACTGCCAAGTTGTGGGTCTACTGCCTGCCACCAAAAGTCCGTCTCAGAGAAAGGTGTGGAATAAAAAGCAGAGCTTCATTACCCATCAGCATGTAAGAGACAAGGAGGATAAGCTTCCAAATCTACCTCTTGTTTAGAGGCCAGAGGTAGGATTTAGTAAGGAAAGGACATGGATTGCATCTTGATTTTCCCTGATGTAGTCTAGGGGTGTCATGGTCATGCTGACTAATTCTCTTATCATTGCAAGGATGGCTGCTTCCCTCCTGTGTGTTACAAGAGGGTCCTCCATGATTTGACACAGGGCGAGCAAATCAAAGTTAATACAGAAGTTAGCTTTTAACTCTCAACCACTGAAACAAACGGGGAAAACACCAAAACAACTCTCACAACAGGTGCTTCAGGATTAGAAAGTAACAAAGCATAAAAAGATTTTTCCTAATCGTGTTAACCCTTTATTAGTTTACTCAAAAGCTATGTAACACTAGGAAAGAGAGCGTAATGTATGAGTTTACCTTGTGAGAATTCATTTAGCTATATCCTTATGATTTGTGCACTCTTCTGTTTGTTATATTTCCATTTTTAAAGTTAAAATTATTTCTTCAGTTAAGTTTTTAAAAATCAGAATGTTCTTAAATAGTTCATAGTAGTTTTTTCACAGTTTATTTTTCTGGTCTGAATATTCTTTTCTATTATGAAATTTAAAAAAACAAAACAAAACCCACCAAACTGCTGTTGAATTGGAACCAACTCCTAGTTTACCTGCCAGCGGCTTTTCAGAGGCTGTAAATTGCACAGGAAGAGGTTGCTCATTCTTCTTCCTCTGAGCTGCTGGTGGATTAAAACCACTAGAGAAGTACCAACTTTGTTAAGCAAACAACTCCTTACAGATTATGCCACCAGAGTTCTATCATAAAATGTTTTTTAAATTTCCCAAGAGAGTTTATTCTTTCCTCCTTCTGCAATCTCAAAGGCATACAGTTTGAATCCACCAACTGCTCCATGGGAGAAGGATGGGTAACCTCCTCCCACGCAATGTATTGCCTCTGAAAGCCCACTGGAGGGTCAGCTATGCATCGGTTCTGACTCAACAGCACACAATAACAACAACAAAGACAGTTTATATATTTTTAAAAAGGTCTGTACAATGGAATACTATGCTGCATTGAAAAACAAAAAACTCATGAAATATTACACAAAATGGGTGACCCTGGAGGACATTATGCAGAGTGAAATATCTCAGTCACAAAAGGACAAACACTGCATAGTCCCAGTGTTGTAAAATGGGACTGACATCAGGACTGGGGGGAACCTAAGAAAAGAGGGGATAAATAATGTATACTGCATTGAAACAGATGAGGGAGAGAACTGTTTAAAAGGAATATGGTATTAGGTATTATTTTCATGACAAGATTACAGAAAAAGAAATGCATAGCAAAGTGGACTGTGGACTGGGGGGGCTTGTATAACAATCAAAGAATTTTTTTTTCTTCAAAGAGAAAAGCAAACTGAGGAGGAAGGGTTGGGCAAAGAGGGAAATGTGCAACAATGAATGAATATTGTTGTTGTTAAGTGCCGTTGAGTCTTAGGCAACTCATAGCTACCCTTTGAACAAAAGACCTGACCGCTTGTATAACTTCCATCCTTTCTTCAGGTTCATAGGGTTTCTGGAGGCAAGCTATTTCAAAAGTGGATGCCACTTCTGCTTCCAATCTTGTTTTAATCGGGGAACTCCACCAAGCACTGTCCACCATGGGTAACCATTATCACATTTGACACATCACTGTCACAGTGTTCAACTTCACAGCAACCATGAATTCTGTACAGCAAGTGGACAGGCCAGGGCTATATGACCTAGAAGAATGCTTAACCAAAAAACAATTAAAAATAGGCCTGAGGGCCGCGGATTAAAGTCACCCATTAAATCATTAATGAGTGAATAGGGGGAAAAATTAAATGGAAAGAATATGCTGTGTATATATATATATATATAGAGAGAGAGAGAGAGAGAGAGAGAGAGAGAGAGAGAGAGAGATAAATGTAACATTAAAAAATAATTTTTAAAAACCAACCAAAAAATAATTCAAATCACAAATTAAAAAAATTAAAAGGTCTGTAGCCAGTGGAGTTGCTAAGAGGAATAACATCTTTATCTTAGTTTCATCAATATCCCTTCACATGGTTTTAAATCCAAGAGACAGGTGGCAAGATGATTAATGGTCTGAAGAAGGGGAGAATACAATTATTTTCCAAACCCTCTTGCTAATTCCAGTGTTGAAATGGGTTGTGTGATCATTTCAAGAGCTAAGACATTTAAAAAAGCAAAATTATGCAGAAAAAATATTCTCTAGAGGGTCCAATCCATTCAGATCAATTAACTAAGACTCGCCAGGGCATTGTGTGTTTGTGTGTATGTTCCTCAAGTGATTGCAAAATCAGAGTTGAGAACCATTACCTAAACACAGTGTCTGAATATGGTCCTTAATTTAACTATTTTGTTAATTTGTATTCATGTATATATTGTGTCTTATACAATCATTCAAACACATTGTGGGTTTTATTCGTGTATATTGTTTTACAAAATCATTCATATACATTGTCTTTTACAGAATGAATTACTGTTGAACTATGCCTTTTATCATGCTATCACTTCAGCTATTTCAATTATTTTTTTAAAATCCAGTTAAGTTATTCAAAGATATGGGACTACACAATTATACAGTCTAGAGAAGTAGCAACAGATTACTTAGAATACTGTTTGAATTTCAAAGAAGGGTTGTGCTTACTGATTGGTCTCTGTAGTTTTGACCTGTTACTGTCACTTGGTGGCAATGTACTTGAATTATAGGTTCAGTTTTGTATGAGATTAATTAGACCCTTAGAGAACTGAATTCTGTGAAACTGAAATCATAAGGTCACACTCTGAGCAAGTGTTAATGAATGATTTGCATGCCAGTGGAACTGCAAATCTGTTCCCTCACTTTGTTTTCTGTTTTCATCTCTTAACAATGTGACCTAATGTTAGCAACCAGACACTCTAAGCATTTCAAAATGCACACAGTTACTAGGACTTTTCTGAGAACAAGTTAAGCCTGAGAAGGGATGGTTGTTGTTCTTAGATACCCTCGAGTTGGTTCCAACTCATAGCAACCCCCTGAACAACCGATTGAAACCTTTCCCTCCCAAGTGATAGCCTCACCATCTCCACTGTGCTCAAGCCTGTTGTTGCAGTCATTGTACCAATCCATCTCACTGAGAATTTTCCTCTTTTGCTGACCTTCTACTTTCCCAAACATGATGTCTCCTTTCTAAGGACTCATACCTCCAGACAGCATGCTCAACGTTTGTGAGATGAAGTGTCATCTAGTTGAACTTCCTCCAAAATAGATTTGTTTGCTCTTCTGGCAGTCAATGGTATAGTCAATATTGTTCACCAACACGACAATTCAAACACTTCAGTTCTTTGGTCTTCCTGGTTCATTGTCTAACTTGTACATGCGTATGAAGCAATTGCAAATACAATGATTTGGGCCAGACCTACCTTAGTCTTTTTTTTAATTTTTTTTAAATTATTTTGTGTGCATGTACTGTCAAATCAGATCTGACTGGCACAGGAGATTGTTCCTCCTTCTCCAGCAGAGCATCTGGTGGATTTGAACCACATACCTCTAGGATTGCAGTCCTACCTTAGTCTTTAAATGGATGGTAGCTGAAATATATGTCTCCCTACCTCCCTAGTGAGTTCTTGCTCTGTTGTTTCACATCAGCTTTGTGAAATTAAGACTGGGAATCCCAGAACACTTGATCATTCTAATGTGAAACTTATACTTGGACCAGGAGGCAGTCGTCAGAACAGAGCAAGGGAAAACTGCATGGTTCAAAATTGGGAAGGGTGTACGCCAGGGATGCATCCTATCTCCATACCTCTTCAACCTATATGC
>NW_006399782.1:22315302-22345180 GCF_000299155.1 Elephantulus edwardii | reverse complement strand
AAAAAAAAAAAAAGAAAGAAATCAACTAGTTCACCCACACTATTTTCACAGATGAGTAAACTAATACCTACAAAAGTTAAGTGATTTGTCCAACTTCGTAAAGGTTGGAGATGGGGAGGGGGTGGAATCAAGAATAGATGTAATTTCCACTTTTCTGTTTTAAAACTCTCAATTATTATGTTCAGTGTATTATTTTCCTGGAATCAAAGATTGTGATGCTGAGTCTCACATACTGTGGGCAGGTTGTCAGGAGGGGACAATACTTGGAAAAGCACACATCATGTTTGGAAAGGTGAGCAAAAGACAGAAAGACCCTCAGTGAGATGGATTGACCGGGTGACAGCAACAATGTACATAATAATAGCTTATCAGGATGATGGAGGTTTGAGCAAGGTTTCACTAGGTTGTTCATAAGGCACAAGGAGCCAGAGTCAACTCGGCAGCACCTAACAACAATGTCATAATTACTACCAACTGGTGACTTAATAGAGTAGAAGTGCATTCTCTCTCAGTTTAGGAGACAAGAGTTTAAGCACAACACTCCTTTTGGAGGCTTTGAAGAAGAGACTATTCCCTTCCTGTCTTCTAGATAATGGTGGTTGCCACCAATACTTGTTATTCCATGGTTTGTAGATGTATTCCCTCAATCTGTGCTTCCATCTTCACATCGCCTTCTTTGTGCTTCTGTGTGCCCCTTTCTGTCTCTGATAAAGGCATTTTTTCATTGGATTTAGGGTCCACCCTGATCTAGTAGGATTGAATCCCTGTCCATAATTATATCTGCAAAGACCCTGTTTCTAAATAAAGTTACATTTTGAGAATGCAGATAGACATGAATTTGGGAGGGATACCCTGCCAGACGGTCAGCTGTGGGTCGGCTCTACGTGACAGGATGCAACAACAACATTCAATATCCTCCCACTTACATAAATACATTTCTCATATCTATGAAGAATTTGACTTAATTCCAACTTTTTTAAAAGCATAAAAATTCAACATCAAGAAAACAAAGATTTTCACCACTGGGCCAATTGGCAGCATCTTGCTGTTTGGAGAAGAAATTTTTAACAATTTCAGATTGCTTGGTTTTACAATCAACACTCTTGGCACCAAGAGTCAAGAAATCAAAAGACGAATTGCACGAGAAAAGTCTGCTTTCAGGGACTTCTCCAGACTGCTGAAAATCAAGGATGTCAATCTAAGGTGTGCCTAATCCAGGCCATGGTCTTCACAATTACTTGCTATGCATCAGAGAGCTGGACAATGACTAAGGATGACAGAAGAAGAATTGATGCTTTTGAGTTGTGGTGCTAGAGAGGAGTCTTGAATGTATCATGGACCACCAAGAGAACTAACAAGTCTATCCTGCAGAGGATGAAATCAAGCTGCTTCTTGGAGGCAAGGATTTTGAGATTTCATCTCAAATACTTTGGGCATATAGCCAGGAGGGACCAGTCATTGGAAAAAGATATAATTTGGAAGGGTCAAGGGATAGCATTAAAGAGGAAAACCCCAAATGAGATGATTGAAACAATGATTAAAGTAATTAGAGTAGGTTTTTCAGAGTGAGATTGGCTCAGGATAGAGCAGAGCTCAGAGCTATTGACTCGACGATGGCACAAAACAAGAAACAAAACAAACACCAAATCCTACCATTTATTTATCTTCTGATTCCTCTACACACACACACACACACACACACACACAACTTTATCACCAACCATTTCCTCAGAGTCCAGTCCCCAAAGACCTGATGCTGTTGGAGTATGAAGGTGCAGGCAACAAGGAACAGAGAGACACGTGAAAGTAGGGTAGAAGAGACTTCTACAGAGCATTAAGAAATGTACGCAATTGATTAAATTGTAATTGCTATATGGAGAATGAATTTGAAGGAGACAGAAAAGGATGCAGAGAAAGTATTAATTTAGGGAGAGGCGAGTCTGGTCTCAAATTGGAGGCAAAACTGCTGCCCTATTGCCCCAGCCCGACTCTGGCCGTCGCTGTGAGGGGGGTGAGGGTGGGGTTAGGTCATGATCCAATACAACCAGAGCTGTTAGGGAAACTGGTTATCAGTGGTCTGAGCTTTGAAACTACAGATGGTTTAAGAGAATATTTTGAGAAATGGAGTATACTTACAGATTATGTGGTGATGAGAGACCTCCAGTCAAAACATTCCAGGGGCTTTGGTTTTGTGACTTACTCTTGCATTGAAGAGGTAGATGCAGTGATGTGTGCGTGACCACACATGGTTGATGGGCATGCAGTGGAACCAAAGAAAGCCATTTCTAAAGAGGATTCTGTAAAGCCTGGTGCCATCTAACAGTGAAGAAAATTTTTGTTGGAGAGACTACTTTGAAAAATATGGCAAAATAGAAACCATAGAAGTTATAGAAGACAAGCAGAGTGGGAAAAAGAGAGGATTTGCTTTTGTAACTTTATGATCATGACACAGTTGATAAAATTGTTGTTCAGAAATATCACACTATTAATGGGCACAATTGTGAAGTGGATAAAGGCCCTGTCTAAGCAGGAGATGCAGTCTGCTGGATCACAGGGAGGTCAGGGAGGTAGATCTGGGAACTTTATGGGTCATGGAGCAAACTTTGGAGGTGGTGGATGGAACTTTGGCTGTGGTGGAAATTTTGGTAGAAGAGGAGGCTGTAGTGGAGGAGGTGATGGCAGCAGAGGTGGTTATGGAGGAGATGGTGGTTACAATGGATTTGGAGGTGATGGTGGCAATTACAGCAGTGGCCCTGGTTATAGTAGTAGAGGGGGCTGTGGTGGTGGTGGCCAGGATATAGAAACCAAGGTGGTGGATATGGTGGCGGTGGTAGAGGATATGATGGTTACAATGAAGGAGGAAACTTTGGCAGGGTAACCATGGTGGTGGTGGAAACGATAATGATTTTGGAAATTATAGTGGATAACTGCAGTCAAATTATGAACCCAAGAAAGGGGGCAGTTTTAGTAGAAGAAGCTTGAGCAGTCCTTATAGTGGTGGTTATGGATCTGGTGGTGGAAGTGGTGGATATGATAGAGAAGGTTCTAAAAATTCAACAGCATGGGGCTACAGTTCTTAGCAGGAGAGAGACTGAGGAGTTGTCAGAAAACCTGCAGGTTACTTTGAGACAATCGTCCCAAATGCATTAGAGGAACTGAAAAATCTGCCACAGAAGGAACGAAGATCCACAGTCAGAAAAGTTACTGCAGGAACTTAAATAGGAAACCCTTCTTGTTCAGGACTGTCATAAGCCATAGTCTGCAAAAATTGTAGCTTTTGATTAATGCAATGTTGTGTCAATTAGATGTTCTATCCTGAGGGCTTTTATCTGTTGTAGCTTTTTCTTTTTCTTTTCATTACATCAGGTTTATTGCCCTGTATATTGTGGTAGTGGTGCCAGGAATAAAAAAATTAAGGAATATTTAACTTTTTTTTTAAATTATGAATTTAACTTAGTAGTCAAGATAATAATAAGTAATGAGGTGAATTGAAGACTCTAGGCAGGTAGAACAAATTTGGTGGTTGTTTATAAAGAGTAAGGGACATGAGAGAATCAAGGAGGACATGCTCTTTTATATGACATGGTAGATGGTGATGTCATTAAGAGAAAATGAACATTTTGAAGAAGAAAGATATGAGTTCACTTTGGGACATCCTGAGTATGAAGTACAGAATGCTTAGGAGAGAAGTCCAGTTACCCTTGGCAGACTAAACTAGAAGCTTAGCAGGAGACTAGCACATATGGTGGTAGAGAGGAATGACCTGAAATATGGTGAGAGAAGCAGGCAGCACCCGTTCCTTGAAGTCTTGGGCCATGACTCTGTTTCCTTCTTAGTGAGCCTCTGGTAACCTCTGATCTATATTCTGTCTCTGTAAGTCTTCCTGTTCTGGGTATTTCCTGGAGTCCTTGGGTAGTACAAAAGTTGACACTCTCCGCTGAATCAGGCAACTTAGACTTAACCTTCCAGTTTATGAGAACTACTAAAGATTTTACACAAGAGAATAATATAACCAGGCCTACTTTTCAGAAGACACTTTACAGGCAGTATGAAAAGTGAATCTGAGAGGGAAAATCATTTAAAAAGGTGACCAATGGAAAGTTATTTCAGTAGAGAAAAATACCCATTTTAAGAAATGGAATATAGGTCAGCAACAACAACAAAAAAGACATTTTAAGGAAGAAAAAGGAGTTAAGTAATGCACACAGGATGATTTACAAACTTAACAGGAACCTAGAATATAATCCTATATAAACATTCACAATCTCTGACCTCATCTGGACAATATCTTCCCATGCGGTTAACTGCCTCTGAAAACTCACTTGAGAGTCAACTATGGGTCAGATCCAACTCGACTGTAAACAATAACAAACTTCTAAGTAAGGATCTTGAGATTTTTATTCTGTAGATACAATAGGTAGAAAGGTAAATTAAGAACTAAGGAAGAAAGGTACAAGTTAAGCATTTATGAAAATCAGAGAAAGGTTAATGGAAGCTGACAGGATGTTGTTGCTGTTGCTGTTGTTGTGTGCTATTGAGTTGGCTACAACTCAGAGTGATCCCATGAACAGCAGATCTGAACCCTGCCTGATCATGTACCATCCTCACAATCGCCAACATGCCTGTGTCAAACCATCTTGTTGAGAGTCTTCCTCTCTTTCTCTAACTTTCCTCCTTTCCCAGAATGATGCTACTTTCCTAGGACTAGTGATCCAGGAAGTATTAAAAGAAGATGGAAAAAATGTACTGAGTCACTGTATCGGAAGGAATTGGCAGACACAGAAGAATTTCATGAAACAACATATGAGCAAGAGCCTATAGTGATGAAGGAAGAAGTTCAAGCTGCTTTGAAGGAAATAGCAAAAAATAAGGCTCCAGGAATAGATGGTATACCAATTGACATATTTCAGCTAACAGATGCTGCCCTGGATGTGCTCACCAAGTTGTGCCAAGAAATCTGGAGAACAACCACTTGGCCAACTGACTGGAAGAGATCTATATTTGTTCCCATGCCAAAGAAGGGTGACCCAACAGAGTATGGAAACTATAGAACAATATCATTAATTTCACGTGCAAGCAAGATTTTACTGAAGATTATCCAAAAATGACTGGAACAGCACATCAGCAGAGAACTGCCCGAAGTCCAAGCTGGGTTTAGAAGGGGTCGTGGTACTAGGGATATTGTAGCTAATGTTAGATGGATCTTGGCTGAAAGCAGGGAATACCAGAGGAATGTATATCTGTGTTTCAGTGACTATGCAAAGGCATTTGACTGTGTGGATCATAACAAACTGTGGCTGACTCTGAGAAGAATAGGAATCCCAGAACACTTGATCATGCTAATGCGAAACCTATACTTGGACCAAGATGCAGTCGTCAGAACAGAGCAAGGAAACACAGCATGGTTCAAAATTGGGAAGGGCGTACGCCAAGGATGTGTCCTGTCTCCATACCTTTTCAACCTGTATGCAGAACAGATTATCCAGGAGGCTGAGCTCTATAAGGAGGAATGTGGAGTCAAGATTGGTGGAAGATCTATCAACAGTCTGCGATATGCAGATGACACAACCCTGCTTGCTGAAAGTGAGGAGGACCTGAAGTGCTTGCTGCAGAGGTCAAGGACTGCAGGCTTCAATACGGATTGAGGCTCAATATCAAGAAGACAAAGATTCTCACCACTGGGCCAGTTGACAGCATCAGGATGGACGGTGAAGAGATTGAGATTGTTCACAGCTTTAGTTTGCTTGGCTCCACAGTCAACACTCTTGGCACCAGCAGCCAGGAAATTAAAAGACGTATTGCGATTGGAAAGTCTGCTGTTAGGGACCTCTCCAAAGTACTGAAAAGCAATGGTGTCTCTCTGGAGACTAAGGTACATCTGATACAGGCCATGGTCTTTGCTATCACTTGTTATGCATCAGAGTTGGACAATAACTAAGGAGGATAGAAGGAGAATTGGTGCCTTTGAGCTGTGGTGCTGGAGAAGAGTATTGAGGGTACCATGGACTGCTAGGAAAACAAACAGATTCATCCTGGAAAGGGCTAAACCAGGCTGCTCCTTGGAGGCAAGGATTCTAAGGCTCCATCTAACATACTTTGGACATGTTGTAAGGAGGGAGCGGTCCTTGGAGACGGACATCATGCTTGGTAGGGTGGAGGGATAGCGCAGGAGGGAAGGACCTCTATGAGGTGGATTGATTTAGTGACTGGGATAATCGGGATGGGTGTGTCAGAGACAGTGTGATTGGCACAGGACAGAGTAGAGTTTAGGGCTGTTGTACATAGGGTCACTATGAATCAAAAGTGACTCAATGGCACTTAACAACAACAGTCCTTCTTGAAGGAAGCTCTGGTGGCCCAGTGGCAAGAAGCTGCATTGCAATCCCAAAAGCACACAGTTTGAGGCCACCAGCTGCTCCACTGGAGAAGGATGGACAATCTCCCCACCCCCAGACAGTTAACTACCTTTGAAAATGCACTGGAGGGTCAGCTCTGGGTCGGTTTTGACTCAATGGTACACAATACCAAGTCCCTCTTGATCACATGCCCAAAGTATGTGAGATGAAGAATCACCGTCCTTGCCTCTAAGGAGCACTCTGGTTACATTTCCTCCAAGACAGAATAGGTAATAATAATGCAGAGCAAGTAAAAGCCAGAGATAGGGTTTAAAGATAACGTTTTGGGGAGGATTGTATGAATGAGAGCTCATTCCCCAAACTGTAAGGATGTAGTAGGTATTTTGAAGAAATGGGTGAGTGAAGGGACTTTTAGACCATTTTGCCATATATCATACTATATCACTGTCCTTTGATGTTTCCAGGAAGACTATGGTAAAGATTGCAGTTACTTTTCAGTTTGCTGTAGTAATTTTGTGCTACATTGTACAAAAGTGATACAAATAAAGGGCAGGTAACTCAGCTGCATACAGATTAATTTTATATGAATAGAAACAGCAGGAGTTGGTGATCAATGAAATGTGGAAGTGATAAAAAGGGAAGAATCTAAGATGACCTTTAACATGCAATAGAGATCTGGTAGTTTTTCTGACAATGAGACATAGGGTGGGATCAGAATGCATTTTGATCTTTTGGAGGTACTTGGGGATAGTCAAGGGTAGAAGCCCAGCTGGCAATCATATCCTATGACAGGAGTTTTAATAAAGAGGGAGTTTTCCAAGACTATGGCCCTTAGTCACCCTTGGAACCTAGAACTAAGCTTACTCCCAAGGCTCAACTTTCAGTCACACACCAGACAGGCCTAGAAGGTGCACAGCAATGCCAGGAAGACACTCAATAGCCCAAATAAAGCCCAGACAGCAGAAGAGGTGGGATTAGGAGAGTCAGCAGAAATGAGATTTACAAGGAGGAAGTATGATGACTGCTATTTTAATTAAAGGCATTCTGGTGGCCTAGTGGCAAGGAGTAAACACTGCCAAGCCAAAGGCAGGCAGTTGGAATCCACCACCTGCTCTGCAGGATAAAGATAGGAAATCTCCTCCCAGGCAATTTACAGCTTTTAAAAAACCTGCTGGAGTGGCAGCTATGAGGAGGTTCCATTTCAAAGGCACATAACAACAACGTTGTAATTAATGTTACCAAACAAAATGATCGTTTCTTTCCACCTCTCTTTGTCCCCTGTATTTTCCCCGTATTTTCCCCGTTTCCTACTTCCGTGTCTGCATGACTTCTTCCTCTATACCTTCTCCATGGCTTCACTTTGCCACTGTTTTCCTGTCTTCTTTATCCACACCCCTATTTCTCTTGGTCCCATCTGTTCTTTTGCTTTCTTTTTCTCCTTACACTATCCAAACAAGGAAGTAAAACTGTTCTTTAGTCCCTCATGTTTATTTAAAAAAAAAAACAAAACCCAACACATTTATTCCAGTGTTTGAAAGATGAAAATTATGTACTCCCTTTTTCTAAAGTGAAAGGTGAATACGAGTCTCAACTAGCTTTGTTCTGCTGGTTAACGATCCTTAAGAAAATAAACCCTCTCCCCTCTAAAAATCACAAGTGGAAGGAAGTGGAACGTATGTGGTTTCATCTACAATTGATGTGATGTTTATTTTGCACACAATGGTATTGACTGTGACACAGAAAGAACTTAAGTACTTCAGAATTAAAGAAAACTGTTTTCAAAGCGTGTATGCTTAATAGTAGCAAATAAAACAGGAAGAACAAGTTTCTAAAAAAATTAAAATGTCCTTTCTCTGTCTATAAGCTCAGTTTTACAGCTAGAATTCAAAGGGCAAGAGGATCTTTAAAAAAAACTCAAATTTCTGGCCAGTGAAAACTGTTCCTAGAAAGATCGCGCTGCCTATATTGCCAGAATGCTACTTTGGTCAGGTTAGAGGGAGGAGCCAGTCTTTGGAAAAAAGGCATCTTGGCGGGAAAGGTGGAGGGTCAGGAAAAGAGCGGATGACCCTCACCAAGATGGATTGGCACAATGACTGTAGCATGATGGAGATTGTAAGAACAGCTCATGACAGGGCAAGGTTCAGATATGTTGTTTATACAGTTGCCATGAGCCATAGTTGACTCAAAGGCATCTAACAACAACAAGAACATACTGCTAGCCAAGGAAATCAGTATCCTGTTCATTCCCCAGACATAGCAACCTAGATGAGATAAGGCCTCAGATTGTCTGTGCAACAGCTGATGTCAGGCCCCACGCTAGGAGACTAGAAGAAAAACTCCTGTCCCCCAGGCCTCACCAGGCTTCGAGGCTTTCACTCAGGCCAGGGAATCTCTGGAGCAGACACAAAATTGATGAGAACTTCTAACCCTAGAGCAATTGCCTGTTCACCATGCCTTTTGTTTTGTTTTTAAAGGTCTTATAACCTGGACACATCCATATTTCTTCAGTATTACCTGCATTTCCCAAAGAGACCTCAAGTCTATTTTTCTTCACTTTTCCAGTCCCTTTGATACTTCAGCCCTGTGCTTAATAGTAAAATCTCAGGAGAGTCTAAAGTTAGACGTTACTACACATATCTAAGCCAAGTACTTACTTCCATAGTTGACTTCATGGATATTTAAGGGCATTTAAAAAAGGACCTCCTTCTTCGTGTACATCCTTCTTGAGAGTTGAAACAACTTAGTCCCTGTTTTTATTTATACTATGTACTACAGTTAATAACACACTATTAATCAGAAGTGTCAGGTCAACATACTCATAAATGCTCATTCACCTATATAAATCCATAATATCTGCTATTAACAGTTCCATCTGTGGCTCCATTCCCCAAATTCTCTATGGTCTTTTGGGTTTGGTAAAACAGTTTGCTAGAGGGTCCTATAGAGACTCAGGTTTATCTGGGGAATGACTCACATGACTTCAGGTATGCAAGCTGTTTTTTTCATAAAAACTAGAGAGTAGTGGGCCAGGCTGGATGCTGCTGGATGCTGCTGGATGCTGCGGCTTCCATGTTAGTATTTTCACACATCCACTCGGTATGAAGAGTGCTCTCTTATATTGACCCTCCAGCTGTTGCTGATTTGCAAGATCACGTGTCTGCAATTAAGGTAGTTGGAGACTAAAGGGGCTAAGATAATGACTAAACCAGCCAACTTTAGGCTAACACCACAGTCCTCATGAAATTTGTCAATTCAACAACCAGAACTCCCTTCATAAAAGATAAGGCTTTCCTTGTTTCTAGTTTAAGATGACTTTTCTTTAATAGTTTAAGATGACTTTCTTTTAAATAAATAATTATTGCTTCCTAACTCTAGCTTTTCTCACTTGCTTTTCTATTCCTTGTCTTGTTTACATTTCCCAGGACAAATGTTGCCTTTCCCTTCACTGCCAGTCCTTCTCAACCTCAGGTAAGTTAAGAATTCCAAGAGTTATTATCATTTGATCTGTTGGGTATTATGGGGGGAAAAAACAAAAACAAAAGCCATGATGACAGGTACAGTCAATATGTGGTTGATTTTTTACAGCCTGAGATACATGTATCTTTGGAATGTTATTCATGCCCTGGAATTTTTAACACAACCTTTAACTTTAACCACCTATAACTGATTTGAAATGGAAGATAGAATATTTTTTTATAGGCATGTCTTGGTTCATCTTTTCCTCAGCATGTGGTGTGCCTACTATGTGCTAAGCACTGAGTTAGACTGTCCTGGGTGCTAAAGATACAACAGTGAAGAAGGGGCAGGGGCAACATTTACCCTCATGGAGCTTAAAGTGGGTAAGAGGAGTCGAAGGCCAACACTAAGGAGATAGACAGATATTTAACGGACATGGAAATAATACTAGAAAATAAGACAGATTTGTCATTTCTATGATGTTAAGGGCATAATGAATAAATTTCTTCTGTAATGTCATTGTTGTCATGTACCATAGAGTTGCAACCGACACACACCTGGCCCTCTGGCAGGCTGTAAATCACATAGGAAGAGACTGCCTATGTTTCTCCCTTGGAACTACTGTTGGATTCAAACTCTGTGCCTTTGTGTTGGCAGCACAACACTTTAGCACTAAGCCACCAGAGCTCCCTTTTTCCAGTTTATAAAAAGAATTGTTTTTTCCCAATAAACTCTCAAAACCGATTGCATTGAGTTGCACCCGACTCAAAACTGACCCTCCAGGCCTGAGCTACTGCTGCCAGAACATAGAGACGGCATCCCAGTGCAACACTGCTGAGCACTGCAAGCGTCGCGTGTGGAACTAGAAGCGGTGGTCCATCCTGGAGACATTGCAGCATCTTTTTCTACTTGTGTACAGCTGGCGGGAAGGGGGAATGTACACACATATCTAGAGATTTTGTTTTGAAAATAGTGTCCCCCATCCCTGTTTGAGCCCCTTGTTCTGACATTGCTGTCAGTATGAGAAATTCCTCACCTCCACTGACACAGCACCCCAGTGTCCCTTTTCTCTCTGCCAGACCATGACTTGGCCGTGTATGCCCTGAGGGTCTCTTAGCCTGCTCTTGCATGGCGGCTCCCTGAAGGAGGAGGACAAATAGGCCCTTAGTGCTTCCTGGTGCCTGACCATCCACCTATGATCAGAGCCTGGACATGTGGTGGGACACTAATGGCCTTGGGTTTTCTTTTCTTTTTTTTTTTCCTTATGCCTTCACCCATTCTAAGGAGGGACACCAAACCCCTCCGGGGCTAGCAGGCTGTGTGAAAAGATGCAAAACAAAAGCAGTTGTATAAAAAAAGAGCAAGCAGTGAATACGTAGGCTTTTTACACTTTGTAGCTCTATAGAAGAATTGATGCTTTTGAGCTGTGGTGCTGGAGAAGAGTATTGAATGTATCATGGACTGCCAAGAAAACAAACAGATTCATCCTAGAGAGGGTTGAATCAGGCTATTCCTTGGAAGCAAGGATTCTGGGGCTTTGTCTGGCATACTTTGGACATGTTGTAAGGAGGGAGAGGTCCTTGGAGAGGGACATTACACTTGGTAGTGGAGGGACAGTCCCTCTATGAGGAGGATTGATTCAGTGACTGGGGTAATCAGGATGGGTGTGTCAGGCAGTGCGATTGGCAGAGGATAGAGCAGGAGCAGGGTTTAGGGCTGTTGTACATAGGGTCTCTATGAGTCGCAAACGACTCGACAGCACATAACAACAACAACAACAACAACAGCTCTGCTGTACTTGCAAATATTTTGAAAAAAGCAGCTGGGCTAAGAGGTTTACATCGCCCACTGAGCTCTCTTGTGTCTTTATCTTGTGATGCCTTGTTTGGGGTTATGTGAAACAGGTGCCAAGAGACACTGCCTGTATGTAACCTGCTTGCTCTGTATGTCAGTCCCGTAGGTCTGGCTTCTGTGTGTGACAGTGGTGCCGCCCCTGGTCTCCCTCTTGTCTGCCCACTGTCAGAGGCCTCTGCTGCTTTGGTCAACCTCGTCTCATCCACTCATAGATGCTTTTAGGGTTCCCTTTGCAAATACACTTAGATGGAGAGCTCCTAAACTTCTGGCTTTCTGGAAGGGGTGACAGGCTAAGGGCTCTGCTGGGGTAGGAATGGGTGGCCCTGGGCCCTTGGCCAGTGCACAACCTCCTTGTCCTGTCTGGCCTAGTGTCTGTCCCACTTCTGGTTGCCATGCAACAGCAAGTAAAGCCCAGAAGCTGTGCTGTTAATAGTACATGGACTTAGTGATTTGTTGTTGTTCAGTGTGCAATAAAGTTATCTCAAACCCCAAAACCCCAAACAGACCCTCCAGTGAGTTTCCAGGATTATCAATTGCACGGGAGTAAATTATCCATCTTTCTCCCTCAGAGTGGCTGGTGGCTTCAAACCACCAGAGAAGCATGCCTTTTGGTTTAGCTGCACCACTCCCTACGAATAATTTCACCCATGCAAGTTGAAAACAGTTTTATTAAGGTCCTGATATTATTTAAATCTGCTACATACTGTAATATAGCTGTGATCATAAATGGCTACTTACTGTTTACTTTTAATAATATATGAATACTTAATTTTCACTTTTAGAGTTAACATTATAGGGGCATTGTTATAAATCATTACAATGATTAGTGTGCTAGTAAATATTTAACAGCTGCTTCTCCAAAAGAAAGCCCTAATTTGTAACGTTTGCCCATTTCTGCAGTGTAGTTAATTTCTGACGTAGTTAATTTCAAGCTCCCAATGAGCTGTAATTGAACACAAACTTGAGAAGAGACGTATGCAATCAACTTTCCAAAACCTACGCCAGACAGTTCCCACACATCACATAGGGTCAAATTTCCTTTTTCAGTTGAAGTCTCGGCAACGAATGAATACTGCCACCCAGTGACCGCAGAGGGCCCATGGTCCATTGCCCTCAACATTTTTTGGCCATTTAATTCAAGAAAGGAGCACTGGTGGCATAATATAAAGGGAGTATTGCACTGCTGTCTTAAAGACCATTCATCCGTGGTGGTGTGAACTCACCACCTCCTTTGGAGATAGATTGATAATCTCCTCCCATGTGATTTAGAGCCTCAGAAACCAAGTGGAGCATCAGCTATGAATAGGTCCCACTGAACAGCAATGAGTAAGTGAATAGTTCAAAAACTATTTAGAAAGCACTAGTTACTAAGGACAGTGGACACAACCTGAGGAGTGGATGATGCATTCAAGCTGCCAACCTTTTCGGTTAGCAGTTCAAAATGTTGCCCAGTATGTTACCAAGGATCCTCAAAATATACATGAAAACAAACTAATAAAATAAAAAAGTCTTCAGTACCTGTAAATGTCTTCATTTACTGTTAAATAGTCCATATGTTTGTGTCTGTTTTGTGTCCTCTTTAATTGCAGGAAGGATTTTCCATTCTTAAAAATTCACCTAAAAAAACAAAACAAAACTCACCTAGGTTATTTAGATGAAGAAATGTGGTAGTACTTTGATTTAAGGTAAAGGATTCATTAGGTGCTTTCACAAAACCACATAAACCTGCCCCTCTCTAATCAACTATCTTGTTATCCAACATTTCTCATAATAATTTTTAAAAAATCTACTATTCAACTGTTTATGCATTAATGATGCATATCTGGTAGTAATGAAAGTCAAGGTTTAAATCAAGAGTAATGCTGGTTGTAATTGTCAGAGTTGTCAACTTGAATGGATCATAATTCTCAGTGGTTTAAAACTTGTGTAATGATGTGATTTGGTAGTTCTGTAATGATGTTTGTTGTTATGTGCCATCGAGTTGCTTGTGAATCATAGCGACCCTATGTACACAGCCTTAAACCCTGCTCTATTACTTGTCAATCTTAATGTCGCCAACACGCCTTTCCCCCATTACCCCAGTGACAGAATCAATCCATCTCTTCAAAGGTTTTCCCCTCCTGCACTGGCCCTACACCCTCCTAAGCATGACATCCCTCTCCAAGGACTGGTCCCTCCTTGCAACATGTCCAAAGTATGTCAGACAAAGCTTCAGAATCCTTGCCTCCAAGTAGCAGCCCGGCTTCACCCTCTTCAGGATGAACCTGTTTGTTCTCTTAGCAGTCAATAATCTATTTAACACTGTTCTCCAGCACCACAGCCCAAAGGCATCAATTCACCTTCCAACACTCCTAGTCATTGTCCGGCTCTCTGAAGCATAGCAATTAGTGGAAAAGACCATGGCCTGTATCAGACGCAGATTAGTCTCCAGACTGACATCGTACCTTGGAGAGGTCTCTGACAGCCGACGTTCCCAATTTAATTCATCTTTTCATTTCCTGACTGTTGGTACCAAGAGTGTTGATTGTAAAGACAAGCAAACGGAAGTTGTCAACAATTTCAATCTCTTCACCATCTATCATGATGCTGCCAGTTGGCCCAGTGGTGAGAATCTTTGTTTTCTTGGTGTTGAGTTAAATCCATATTGAAAGATGAAGTCCTTGACCTTCTGCAGCAAGTGTTTCAGGTCCTCCTCAGTGTCAGCAAGCAGTGTTGTGTCATCTTCATAATGCAAGATTGTTGATAAGTCTTCCTCCAAACCTGATGCCACACTTCTCCTCATAGAATCCAGCCTCCCGGATAATCTGTTCTGCATATAGATTGAAAAGGTAGGGAGATAGGATACATCCTTGATGCACACCCTTCCCAATTTTGAACCATGCAGTGTTTCCTTGCTCTGTTCTGATAACTGCCTCCTGATCCAAGTATAAGTTTCACATAAGCACAATCAAGTGTTCTGAGATTCCCATTCTTTTCAAAGTTAGACACAGTTTGTTGTGATCCATACAGTCAAATGCCTTTGCATAGTCAATTAAACACAGATAGACTTCCTCTGATACTCTCTGCTTTCAGCCAAGATCCATATAACATTAGCTATAAAGTCCCTAGTGCCACAGCCTCTTCTAAATCCAGCCTGCACTGCAGCCAGTTCTCTGTTGATGTGCTGTTCCAGTCATTTTTTTATGATCTTCAGCAGAAGCGTGCTTGCATGTGATATCAATGATACTGTTCGATCGTTGCCACACTCTATCGGATCACCTTTCTTTGGAATGGGAACAAATGTAGATCTCTTCCAGTCAGTTGGCCAGGTGGTTTTCCTCCAGATTTCTTGGCACACCTTGGTGAGCACATCCAGGGCAGCATCTGTTTGTTGAAATGTGTCAAATCAGTATGCCATCAATTCCTAGGGCCTTGTTTTTGCCAATTCTTTCACAGCAGCTTGAACTTCCTCCTTAATCACCACAGACTCTTGCTCATACATTGTTTCATTAAATTCTTCAGTATCCACCAATTCCTTTTGGTACAATGACTCTGTATACTCTTTCCATCTTCTTTTAATGCTCTTGCATTATTTAATATTCTGCTCAAAGCATTCATAAGTATTGCAACTCAAGGTTTGAATTTGTTCTTCAGTTCCTTGAGCTTAAGAAATACTGAACGAGTTCGTTCCTTTCAATTTTCTGACTCCAGCTCCTGGCATGTTTCATTGTAATACTTTACTTTGTCTTCCCTCGCTTCCCTCTGACATCTTTTGCACTCTTCCTGGATGATATACTTGATATCTTCCCATAGCTCATCCAGTCTTTGCTCATTAATGTCCAAGGCCTCAAACCTGTTCCTGAGATGGTTTTGAAATTCAGATGGAATACACTCAAGGTCAAATTTTTGTTCCTGTGGACTTGATTTCATTTTCCTTGACTTCAGCTTGAACTTATATTCCACAATCAGCAACTGGCCTAGTTTTTACAACTGATACTGAGCTTCTCAAGTGATTCCTTCCACAGATGTAATCAATCTGATTCCTATGCATACCATCAGGTGAAGTCCATGTGTATAACCTGCGTTTGTGTTCCTTATAAAATGTATTTGCAATGAATAAGTCGTTGATTGTGCAAGATTCTATCATTCTATCTCTGCTTCACTTCTGTCACCAAGTCCATGTTTTCCAACTACTGATCCTTCTTCTCTATTCCCAACTTTTGCATTCCAGTCACCCATTATTATTAATGCATTTTGATTGCATGTTTGATCAATCTCTGACTGCAAAAGTTGGTAGAAATCTTCTACTTCCTCCTCTTTGGCTCTGGTTGTTGGTGCATGTATTTTTTTTCTTTTTCTTTTTTTATTATTATTAATTTCAATGAACATCTACAGAGATTTTGGAATTCCATTCATTCATTGTTGCACTTTTCTCCCCACCCACCTACCCCTATCCCCACCCCCATATATTTTAATGATGGTATTATTCCCTTGACTTCCTTGTATGTGTATGGATATTATCCCATCACTTTTTAGGTTTTTTTCTACAAAAGGAAGTAATTTTATTTGTTATAGACATCTATATATAATATATATAATTATAGACATACCAGTATAAAAAAGAGACAAAATGGAAAGTTTATGTATGTGTATATATTTATGAAAATATACATACACAAAGGCCAAACCTACCATCATCGAGTCTGTCTCAGAGTGACCCTCCATTGAGTTTCTGACCTTATAAACCTGTATAAGAAGAGATTGTCCATTTTTGCATCTGTGAGTGGTTGGGAGATTAAAAATAACAACCTTTTGTCTAACAGTCTTACATGTTGTATACTCCACCACCGTCAACTTAAGGAGATCCCATACACAAAGAATTGAACTCTTGTGGTCCATCTTTCATGAGTAGTGTTTTTGTTTTTTTGGACCCATGTGTTAGAATTACTCTAATTCTTTTTAATTTTGTGATCTGATGTTATTCTTAATTTTTCGTAATACTGATGTTTTACATAATGACCTGGTCTTTGGCACCAAACCATGTTGATGAATGAGAAGTGTGTATAGTATAATATATAAGAATATAGATGAGGTTCATTGTTGCTGACAGGAATTATAGAAAAATGCTCTTGACAGGGTGATGACGGGCAATGAATGTCCAATGGTGATTATTGTTATAAAACATAATGTATGAGAATGGTTGTATGAAACACAATGCGAATGAAGAATAGTGTATATAAACTTTATTATAAGAAGACCAATTTTAAAAATAATGTTGTTGTTGTTGTTGTTGTTGTTGTTGTTATGTGCCGTCGAGTCGTTTCCGACTCATAGCGACCCTATGCACAACAGCCCTAAACCCTGCTCTATCCTGCGCCAACCGCACCGCCTCTGACACTCCCATCCCGATTACCCCAGTCACCGAATCAATCCATCTCATAGAGGGTCTTCCCCTCTTGCGCTGTCCCTCCACCCTCCCAAGCATGATGTCCCTCTCCAAGGACCCGTCCCTGCTGGCAACATGTCCAAAGTATGTCAGACGAAGCCGCAGAATCCTTGCCTCCAAGGAACAGCCTGGTTTAATCCTCTCCAAGATGAATCTGTTTGTTTTCCTGGCAGTCCATGGTACATTCAGGACTCTTCTCCAGCACCACAGCTCAAACGCATCCACTCTCCTTCTGTCCTCCCTAGTCATTGTCCAACTCTCTGATGCATAACAAGCGATTGCAAATACCATGACCTGTATCAGGCGCACCTTAGTCTCCAGAGAGACACTATTGCTCCTGAGTACCTTTGAGAGGTCCCTAACGGCAGACTTTCCCATCGCGATACGCTTTTTGATTTCCTGACTGCTGGTGCCAAGAGTGTTGACTGTGGAGCCGAGCAAAGTGAAGCTGTGAACACTCTTAATCTCTTCGTCATCCATCCTGACGCTGCCAATTGGTCCAGTGGTGAGAATCTTTGTCTTCTTGACGTTGAGCCTTAGTCCATACTGAAGGCTGCAGTCCTTGACCCTTCGCAGCAAGTGCATGAGGTCCTCCTCAGTTTCAGCAAGCAAGGTTGTGTCATCTGCATAACGGAGATTGTTAATAGATCTTCCACCAATCCTGATGCCACAATTCTCCTCATAGAGCCCAGCCTCTCGGATAATCTGCTCTGCATACATGTTGAACAGGTATGGAGACAGGATGCATCCCTGGCGTACACCCTTCCCAATTTTGAACCATGCAGTGTTACCCTGCTCTGTTCTGACTACTGCCTCTTGGTCCAAGTATAGGTTTCATATTAGCACAATTAAATGTTCTGGGATTCCCATTCTTCTCAGAGTCAGCCACAGTTTGTTATGATCCACACAGTCAAATGCCTTTGCATAATCAATGAAACACAGATAGACATTCTTCTGGTATTCCCTGCTTTCAGCCAAGATCCATCTAACATCAGCAACGATATCCCTAGTACCACGATCCCTTCTAAACCCAGCCTGGACTTCCGACAGTTCTCTGCTGATGTGCTGTTCTAATCGTTTTTGGAATGTAAAATATTAAAAAAATAAAAATGCTCATGAGTTACAATGTTTGATTACCAGGACCCCTCTTGAATATCCTAGAGTACTCCTCTTGGAAAGAATGCTATGTTATAATTTGTATTATACATATATGTGAGTCAAGCTTCAAAACAAAAGAGCAAAAAAGCAAGTTTCAGAGGTGTTGCCATCTGTTAAAAGACATGAACAGACTTAGAAACAGCTGTGTCAATGGCACTTTTTCATTCTGAGATGTTTTCCCTTAATCAGATGGTTGAAAGTTTTAAATTATTGAAAAACATTTTCTCTTTACGGCTCTGATTCTCAATATTAGGTTCATAAAGGATGTTGGGATGTGAAATTAAGTTTTAACATATTTTCAGTTCTTTTAAGGTTTATTAGAGCCCAAAATAGGGCACTTGTTGTGGAAGGAGTTTCCCCATCAAAATCTTAGCCACATGTTTTGTGTCAAACCTCTCAGTAAGTTAGAGCATTTTAAATTATTGGACAAATGTCCCATTTTGTTCGTGTTCATTTTTGTTCAAGTTTTAAACATTGAGTTAATAAGATTTCCAGTGGATTAATGATTTAAGTAGGTAAATAGAACCTCTATTAGTAGTATTTCCTGGTTCTGATCATATCTGGAAAAAAAAGCCATAAAAGATATCTCAGCCTTTCCAAAATTGTGAGCATATCCCAAGGGGCTAACTATGGACTCTGAATCTAAATATCTTCTTACTATCGTTCAATCAGGAAATAGATTATTTAGCAAAAGATCTAGGGGAAGGGTGAGTCTAAGGCAAATTCTGCCTCTGAAAAGGTCATTAAAAATTCTTGAAAAGCAGGCTTACCTGCTTTATAAGGTAAAGCTTCATATTTCAGAATGGCCACACAAAATAAAATTCTGTCTCATATTACATGCAGCAATAGAGTGAGAGTAGAAGATTCTGCTTAAGTGAGAATTAGATGCAAAGGCTAGTGTAGAAAGAAATGGTCCTTGTGCTATCACACCATTCTAGATAAAATCACAACATTGTCATGGAATAGCTTCTTTTCCTTGTTCATTGCTGTCTCCCTAATGCCTGACCCTGAGCCAGGCCACACAGAGCAGTAGCTCTCAGTACACATGTAATAAATGAATGTTTGAATGAGTACAGATCTTCCACTACTTACATCTGAACTTTGTGCCTCTTATTAGAGAAATTTATCCTATTCATGTGAAACAAGTATGAAGTTTGCAAATGTAAATATTTCTTCATATTAATAATTCCTCTTTCTTCTTCTTCTCAGTATTTTCTATATAAATTTCCCAAAGATGTAGACTCCGTTATCATTAAAGTCGTATCTGAAATGGCTTATCCATGTTCCGTTGTCTCCGTCCAGAATATCATGGTGAGTCCTGATACCTTGTCAACCTTCAGTATGGAGCACTGTAACATCATAGAATAAATAGGGGAGAGAGGTGGGAACCATGTCATCCTCTTAACACATAGGTTCCACTTACCTGATAATAAAAACAGCATCTTCATACATATCAACAGTTCGTAATTCTAGATGTTGACTTAAAGATACAAGAAGGGTTGACATCTCATAAACAAACATATGAGAAGAGAAAGAAAGGAAGAATGATGACAAAATACAAAGAAGATTGAGTTTCAGGCTGCACACAATAAATAGAATCAGAGATTATTGATTGCTCTGTGTTTTGAAAATATCATTGTAATATTAATCTTTTCTATCTCCTGAAGTGTTTTCAAGACTAGAAAAAGCATTTTATGCTTTAAGACATGATTTCCATAGTACTTTTTTGCTAGAAAGTAGCCTTGGCTTTAAAGACAAGACACCAGATTATAAGAGGACTACTTCATCATAGTTCTAGGAAAAGCTTTTTATGACTTCTGACTTGGTAGCGACATCCTTACTCTGTGGTCCAGGTGAGAAGACCTTGACAGGGTCTATGTGTAATATAATACAGTGATATGTTTCTTCTTTCCCCCACAGTGCCCAGTGTATGATCTTGACCACAATGTGGAATTTGATGGTGTCTACCAATCCATGACCAAGAAAGCTGCCATCACACTACAGGTGAGACACTGATTCTCTAGTCACTTATCAACAATGCAATGGTCAGGGTACCAACTGGCCAACATGTAGAAAGGACGCCATCCACTAGGTGCCTTCTATCCTTTTTCCTTTTTGGTTTGTCTTAAAACCTTGGCCTTGGAGTCAATGCCTAGATAGTGGATGACAAAACTCTCCTGCCTGGTAACCTGTTTCCTCTTGATACAATGGGACAAATATCTTGACAGATTATTTAGTGACATAAGGCCTCATGAACTACTATGAGGTCTACTTATTACAGCTGTTGATTTAAGATTAAATGGATTTGATCCATTGAAGGCAATGAAACATATTCTTGTAATTTTTTTATCAACAACAGTATCAGAAGTTTTCAACTCTTAACAGAATGGACAAGTTCAAGGAGTCACAAATCATATTTGTCCATTAGTTTACCATTTTGGTATCTGTAATCAACTATTTCAAGAATAATGTTATGGCAAAAATATGTACACACATTTTGTTAATACTTTCACACAGTCTATTCCTGCCTACCGTGTGATTGATTACTTTAGCTTAAGGTACCTGAAACTTGATCTACTCTTTAGTGTAAGGAAATACAATTTGTTGAATAATAGCAAAGAGTAAGAGAGACTAATTTTAATTTATCCATCAGACCTTAAATGATCTTGGACTTCAGAGTTGGTACCCTAAAGAGATGCTTTTGATTTTAGCATTTCTTTCTTCCACCACATACAAGTATTATGTGGTTTCAAATAAAAATTGATAGGAAAAAGTAAGGCTTGTTGAACATTTCAGATTTTAAATATTAGAGCACATATTATATTGAAATACAAAAGATACCAGTACATTTCTACCTTGGATGAATTTTGCAGTTAATTCTCACTTCTATTTTGGTCTCACCTTGCTCTACCTTGGGCCACATTCTCAGCTGGCTAATTATAATAGCAGAGATTTGGACATGGGGGTGAAAAAAAAAGACCGTTTCTGAAGTATTGGGTTTTTAAGTTGAGTCAGCTCCATGAATATAATAGAACAAAATGTTACCTAGTTATTTTTCTGGGTCTCACAAACTTTCTGCCTTTTGACAAAGTGCAATATGCCACATTTCTCTCACTCTTTTTTTGAGCATACTTTCCCTAATAGTTTTCTGCCTCAAACAAATTTTTACTTTTACTGTATAGAAGTACAAAGGATTAAACATAGGCTTATTATCATGTTAAAGGATCTCTGGTGCTCTAGTGCTAAGGAGTTTCACTCCTAACCCAAAGGCACTCAGTTCAAATCCACCACTCTGTGGGAGAAGGACAGGCCATCTCCTTCCATGAAGTTTACAGACTCTGAGAACCCACTGGAGACAGCTATGAGTCTGTTCTGACTTGACAGCATATAACAATGATAGCAACATTGGCATATTTATATGATGCACTGAGGTATTCACAAGATGAAATGAGAACAACTCATCTATTTACTTTAACTCTTTGAGTGTGACAATTATGTGGTCGTGGATAATCTGGAATGGGTGATGGGTATGTGAAGTCCTTTCCAAAGAGTTACTGGCCAGGGGTCCACTCGTCTTCTCTCTCCTCTTTCTATCTTCGTTCCTTGCCACCCCCTGTCCCATCCCTTTCCCCTTCTTTATGCCTTGCCTGCCTGTCACAAAGTGGTTATGTCTTTTGCAGAAGAAGGATTTTCCAGGGGAGCAGTTCTTCGTGGTGTTTGTGATAAAGCCTGAAGATTATGCCTGTGGGGGATCGTTTTTTACCCAGGGTAAGGGATGATGTTGGTACTTAGCTATCAGGACAACCTGAAGGAGGGCAATGGAAAGGAAATTAAAAAACTGATGGTGCCAGTTTATCACTATCTCTAGTTCTTACCAAGTGAAGGTTCACCAGCAAGTAACTTGATAAAGCAGTTTGAGGAGAAAAAAAAATAAAGGGAAGAAAATAGATCTAAAGATACTATCCATATTACAAAATGTTATTTAGCACCTTCCATGTTTTCAAACTCTTCTACTTCCTCACACCAGATAAGGTATAATCATTCATTTGGTCCTCTATTCAACAAATAGTTGCTCCTATGAAGTAATGGACATCCTATGGATGGCCAGAGAACAAACAGATATGTCTTGGAGAGGGGACAGTTGGAGTGCTCTTTGGAGGCAAGAATGATGAGGCTTCTCCTCACATACTTTAGGCATGATGCTAGGAGGGGCTTGGAGAGGGACTTGATACTGGGAAGGGTGGAGGGTCAGCAAGGAAGAAGAAGACCCTCACCCAGGTAGATTGACGTGGTGACTGCTGCAATGGGCTCTTGTGTGTCAGGAAGTGTGAAGATGGCTCAGGTTAGAACAGGGTTCAGATCTTCTGTTCATAGGGTCTCTGAGTTGTACTCAACTCGATGGCACCTAACAACAACAAACAACATAAAGTAATGAGCTCATACAGTGAATAAAAAAACAGTCCTTTTCCTAAGCTAGATTTTTAACTAGACCTAATGGAACGGCTTGTACTTACTAGTATTCATTATTTCCCTAAGGAGTGACAAGGAAGATTTGGAGTTCTGCATTCTAGTTGCTAAAGTTGTGCCTTCCAAGATAGTAAGAAAGCAAAGTGTGACAATTTATCCTAATGTTAGGGCTTGTGTTAGCTCTTAGAACAAAGAGTTATAAATAACTATCCAGACTAAGGAGCCCTGATGGCATGGTGGCTAAGATATCACATGCTAACTGAAAGGTAGAGGGTTCAAACCCACCAGCTAATTCATGGGCAAAAGAGGTTATTGTCCGGCCTTCCTAAAGTCCTGGAAACTGATTTGGGCAGTTCTATCCTGATACTACTCTAGTTCTATCCTGATTCTACTCTCTCCTATAAGGTCTTTGTGAGTCAGAATCGGCTCAACAAGGTAGTTTTATCAGTGTCTGAAGTGTCTTGGTAAAAGAGTTCTTTGTTGAGTGTATAAGGGAAGTAAGTGGAGAGAAGCAGGCCTACTAGAAAAATACAAGCTAACAGAAGATGTTACTTTCTACTTTTCAAGCTTTTTTCATCAGATGTCTGTGACATTTTGAGCCTGGTGGATATCAGGAAAAGGGTACACAACCTTTAACTGAAAAGGAGAGATTATAATCCCATTTAATCCCTATATAATCCCTTTGGCATAGAAAATACCAAGTTGTGAATTATAACCAAAAGGAATGTTTGATGGTTTGAAGGTTTAGGGGTTAAATTTTCCTCAGTAGTTGTTAAAATAAAAGAATGCAGGCATGGATTAATTAATAAGAAAAATTTACCTGTGCTTACTTACTAACCTGTAGTGAACAATTTTATCAGTTTCAGTTGTTTTATGAATGTGAAATCATTTTATGTTTGCCCTTTATTAAGTGACCTATTTAAGCAATTTTGTTGAAATTGTTCACTTCAGTGAAACCTATTATGTGAAATTGTTCACCACAGATTAGTAAATAAGCACAAATAAAATCTATATTTACTTTGCTTATGGGTTGCACTGTCCCTGCCAGGGTTTGTAAATTTGAAGACACTTTTATTCTCCCAGAAGTGCTGTGAGGTTGGGATAGACAAATGTGAGCCAAACTACATACAGAATCTTTTATGTGGTGAAAAATAAGAAATTGTTCCCTACAGATTAGTAATTAAATACAAGTAACTCATGCTTACCTTGATTACTGGGTAATCTATCCCTGACACAGTTCATTTCTACAATTGCAGGGGGTGGGGCAGTGGAATACAACAGACTACACACTTAGTATCTGACCTATTATACCTTGTTCTCTCTCTCTTTTTTTTTAATCAGAAAAGGAGAACCAGACTTGGAATTTGCAGCGAATAAAGAACCTTAAAGTGACCATTGTTCCTTCCATTAAAGGTCAGTGTTGACTCTAGGAAACAGTTGAAAAATTCAAATCAGGAAGTCTCTCATATATAATCCAGTGCTGATGTCATCCTTCCATATTTCATCTTAAGAAAACGAAAGTATTTTCAGACTGGAAATAGAAGGGAGAGTTCAAGCATTTTGCTAAATTTGTTCCAAAAGGAAGCTTAGATGCTGCGATGTCTTACCAGCTATCATGTCTTCTCAGACAGAGACAGTCGTTTATGAATAATGTCTACAGAAACCAAGCCCACTGACTTCCCATTGATTCCAACTTCAGAAGCTGTAAATCTTTATGGGAGGAGACTGGTCTCCCTTGGAGCACCCGGTGGGTTCAAATGGCCAGACTTTTGGTCGACCAGACTTATGGACCAAATCTATTGTTGTTGTTGCTGCTGTTGTGTACTATTGAGTCGGAACCAACCCATAGCTGACCCTCCAGCAGGTTATCAGAGGCAGTTAATCACACGAGAGGAGACTGCCCATCCTTCTCCCATGAGCAGCTGGTGGCCTCGAACAGCATGCCTTCATGGTTATGGTGCAGCTTCTTGCTGCTAGGCCACCAGAGCTCCATGGACCAAATCTAGGTGACATCAAATAATGTTTCTGTTTTTAGTAGAAAATTCTCAAGGCTTAAGAATAGGCATGGTGGAGGCAATACCTTTAAAACTGTCCCAAATGTGGACATTGACTCTCCTCTTTTCTCCTGATGTTAACCTGACCAAAGTTGTTTTTCTTCCCTCAGAATCTGTTTATGTGAAGGCCATTCTTCTCAGTTTCCTCATCTTCCTCTCCCTCTACCTGGGATGCCTGCTTGTTGCATGTGTCCACTATGTCAGGTAGGTCAAGATTTCTAAGAAATACTAACTCCCTTTCTCTTTGACTTAGTTTATGGATGAGAACGGAGGTTAGAGCTACATGAACTGAGTGAGTCTAAATCTGCCCCTTCCTCTACCTGAGACCAGAACTAGATGGTACACAGATACCACTACTTTACATTCTAATAGGGTCCCTGATAGATAGATCCTAACACTAGGAAGAGGAAAAATGGGAAACAGATCTCCAAATTTTTTAAAATCCAAACTTTGTAGATTCACTGTAGCAGGAGAAAGCCTGAGACTAACCCCCAAGACATCCTTTTTTTCTTGAACCAAAACTATCACCTCTAGTGGTCGCCTTTTAGCTCATAAAGTAATGAAATCTCATCATTGGATACTTTAAAATAACTGCTAATAGGCAGCTAAATAAAAAGCAAATCACTTCAAAGTATAGCTGGAAAAGTTGGGAGTATGAGACATTAAAAGGAACAGTACAAGTATAGAAATAATAACAATGGTGATAAAATGTGAAGAATATATCCAATGTCACAGAACTAGTTATAGTTATTATTGAATGGTAACCTGTTTTGCTGTGTACACTTCTACTGAAAAGACAACAAAATATTTTTTAAATTTTTATATTATATTGGTTTGCTTACAAAGTTAGTATACATTGAGTTTTACACTATCCTTCATTCACATTGTATTTCATATAATCATACCCATTTATTATGTTTGATAAAACTAATCACCATTGAACTATGCCCACCGTTACCCTGTCCAGATCCCTACCAGATCTTTCCCATTTCCTTTCCCATCCTTCCTCCACACATCAAATTGTGCGACCTTATGATTTCCCCACCTCCTGTCATCACCCTTCTGCTCCTACCTCCCCGCCTTGGATCCTTATACATGTTTTACTAGTTATCTTCTAGTTCTACAATAATGGTCTTATGCAGTATTTCTCCTTATAAGTCTGTGTTAGTTCACTTGGCATAATGCGCTCCAGTCTCTCCCAAGTTAATGTAGTATTTTTCAAAATCATTGATCCTGAGTACTGCATGGTATTTCATTATGTGAATGTACCACAATTTCTCAATTCATTCAAATGTGGTTGGACATTTGAGCTGTTCTTGGAATGGTGAATAATGCTGCTATGAACACTGCTATACAGATTTCTGTGTGTGTGTCATATCTCATTTTCTTGGAGTATATTCCTAGCAGTGGAACAGGTAAGTCCAAAATATGATTTATCAAATAGAGAAAATGGTGCTGTAACTCTGCTGAAGAAATTTCCTTTTCCAATAGCAGAAAGAGTTATTTACTATTTAACAAAAAGAGCCGAGATGCTCCTTGCTTCTCTCAGCAGGCCTGAAGCTTAAGAATTCTTTTCTTGAGATTTCTTTTACTCCTTTGTTGTGCTCTCCATGAAACAACTACAAAAGAATGGCAGGAGGTTTACAATAAGCAAACGCTCTTTCTTCTTTTGAACATGTAAAGAAAACAAAGTCAGTACAGAGTTTTGAGACTATTGGGAAAAAATTAACCACATCTGTAGAAAGACCTCCTGGCTGCCTCAATGTTCCAACTATCTCAACAATACAGACCTCTCTCTGGCTCACAAAATAACACCCTTCTGTGATCTTTAGGATCCTTTGAGTTGCAATACTGCCTTCAAAAACCCAGAACTAACATTGGCTAAATCTAACACATAACTATATCAAAATAATTAAGGAGAATATTAAATTATAAGACATTGGAAAAAACTAATTTAGGAATCCATATTAATACAAGAAGACTGGAAGTAAAGTTCTAAAAACCTGGAGATATTAATTCAGTGAATTCAGCAGAGTACTGAAACAGTTACACATGAGGAAAAGGAATGGTCAGCAAATAAGATTAAGAGCAACAACTGTGTCTAGTGGAACACTGGGAGGCAGTCAATGTGGAATGCATTGTAAGAGCATTGGAAACACATCTTTTTTTCACACCAAAACCCACACTAAATGCACCATTATTCAGTCAGCTCTGAGTAAAAAGGACCCTACAAGACAAAACCAAACTGCCCTATAGCATTTCCAAAGCTGCAGAACTTTACCAAAGCAGATTGCTTCATCTTTGCAAACAGCATAGTAAAGGCTGGATCATGTCAAGAATCACCAGTGGATGTTTTATCCAGGGACACATTTTGGAGAAAATCAAGGTATTTGCATGGCTTTAGAGTCTATTCCCGCCTAATAGTTGCAAAGGGAGAAATACTGAACTGAATTCACTCTATTGCTGTTGTTGTGTTCCGTGAAGTCAGAACCAACACATAGCTGATTCTCCAGCAGGCTATCAGAGGCAGTAAATCACATGGGAGGAGATCACTCATTCTTCTCCCTCAGAGCAGCTAGTAGATTTGAACAGTGTGCCTTTGGGATTATAGTACAGCTTCTTACCCCTAAGGCACCAGAGCTCTAGTTGAGTAATTTCTGACCCACAGCAACCCTCTAGGACAAAGTGGAACTGTTCCCATAGAGTTTCTAAGGCTGTAAGTCTTTACAGAAGAAGACTGACTCGTTTCTTTCCTACACTCACATACATGTAATTAGTATTCTGAACTATTTGAGAATAAGTGATATGTACCATAGACATTAGGTTAGCAGCCCAAGGTTTAACCTAGAGTACCACCAGGACTCATTTAGGGAGAAAATAGTAAGTATATAATGGAGAAAGGAATATATTGACTGGGTGAACAAAATTAGTATCCCTGATGAGGAGCAGATGGACCCTGGGAGCCTCAAGATAGCACACCCAGAAAAGGCCATGGCATAACTTACGTGGTACTCCAGTTGGACACAGATCTTGTAAATGAGGATGCATTAGACAAATCCAACACGAAGATCATTCTATCTTAAAATGGCATCAAAGACAAAGAATGGCTATGATCATTTCTGATTACTCACTTTCCCAGTACTGTTAAGTCCACTTCTGCTCCTAACTGACCCTCCACTTGGTTTGCGAAGCTATAAATCACACAGGAGGAGATTGCATATCTTTCCCTCATGGAGCCACTGGTGGATTACAACTTCAACAGAGAGAAAACTCCTAACATTTGGATTAGTAGCTCAACTCACTACTAAACTACCTAAACTACTAACTGAACTATTAAAAGTGTTAACTACTAAGCTACTTAGGAAATTTCTAACCTTTGTGTTAGTAGCATAACTCTCTACAGAACACTCCACTGAAAGAATCCTAAAAGAGATCTGACAACTACAGTCCATACCTGACCTTAGACTGGATCTTATTCAAGAAGGAGAACATATTCTAGAGAGGACTGAATTTGATCACTACACAGTGGTTATATAACATCTTTATTCTTTGGGAATATTGGGAACAAACACCCATGGTATATGTTGCTTATTCTCAAATGGTTCAGAAGAAAACCATTTGTGTGTATGACTGTGTGTCAAAGAGGTGGCAAAGGAAATGATAAAGCCCATGAAGTAATATACTAACAAAATGTGTGTCTAGCCTAAGTATGTATATGTGCCCTGTAGTCTATTCTTATTCTTACAATGTCTCCACAATGAAACAATTTTTTAAAGTAAAAAGTTAAAAACCAAAACCCCTGAGCTACAGGCAAATTTTATAGTTGGAAAGGTGTATGCACTAACTGATTATCAGCTCAATTACTTCATCAGGTCATAGAAGCATTGTCTTTTAACAAGTACCTGCTCTATCTTAGGCTTTGTGCTGAGGCTTCTTCTAATCCTCAACAAACATGGACATTACTTTTACCACCATTGGGCAGATACATAGAGATTAAGAATGAACGCCTAATACATGAATAACTGGGGTATAGAGAGCAAGGGAATCAAAGGTTCAAACCCAGGCTGCCTGCCTTCAGAGCATTAATCAGACTGGCCAACACGGGTCTGGACAGGTCAGTCATGTAAGGAAGGGTAAATCATGGCCAACAAGATCAAATTCAGCAAAGATTTGACTGGACAAGTTGGAGAGCATTTTCAAAACACCCAGTTTTGATTCAGATGATCTCTAACGTTGTACATAAAGTTTTTCTCTTCCGCCTCTCTTAAGGACTCTGTCTCTACTTCTGATAATTTAAATTTTAGAAAAGTTCATTTCTTCAGTTAGCGAGCATACATAAATGCCATATAGGCAAGATTACATTATATGATTGAAGATCCTTTCACAATAGTCAAAATGTGGAAATGTCCATTAAATAATGAATGGATAAATACAATGTGACTTATACATGCAGTAGGCAAATGGCCATGAAGAGAAGTGAAGTTCTGATGCATGCCACACCATGGGTAAACCTGGAAAGTGTTATACTGAGGAAATGAATCAATTGCAAAAGGGTAAATATTGCATGACTCAATTATTCTAAACCAGAGTTTATTAGTGGTTACCAGAGATTGGAGGGAAGGGGAAGATTTTGCATAGAGAAAATTGAGTTTATGTTCATTGTGGTGAGGAAAGATAATGATAATAGTTGTACAACATGAAGAGGCTATGTCGCTGAATTTTATATGTGGAAATTATTGAATTGCTGAATGTTTTCTTGTATATATCTTTAGCACAATGGAAAAATAAGTTAATAATGGGATATCAATCTCCTTAAAGTTGTTATATAATCTACTGAAGCAAACATAATTTTTTAAATTGTGGTATAAGGCGCTGTTGAAACTTCCAGCTGCCAGATTATTTTGCTACAGTGAAATGCACAAGCATAGAGTCTTTCTAAATATAGGCAGACTGAAAATAGACATCTAGAGAGACAGAACTATGTTTAAAATAGGAGACTAGACTGAAAGAAAATGCTAACAGAACTCCTCCTTCACTGAAGTAAGCAGAAATAGCACAAAATTTCCTCCAAAACTCTATAATCCAATTCATCCAGCATGGTGCCATTG
>NW_006399782.1:22301246-22314457 GCF_000299155.1 Elephantulus edwardii | reverse complement strand
AAAAATTATCACCATCATTCTAATCCAACAAGATTGCTACTATAAACATCATACTAATTTAACAACTAACCATTCTGCATACAAATAGAACATGAAATGGTCCCAAAAACTGTTTATAACAGAAATAGCAAGTTACATAGCACATATTGGATTTTACTATTAAAAATGCTTTTTTAAAAAAGGTACAATAAATGTTAAGGATTGTTAACTCTACTTTCAGGTTTACATTTTCATTAGTAAAACATTCTACCACACCACCAGTTCCATAAGTCCATTTTAACTCATGGCAAACCAGTGTGTGTCAAAGTAGAACGGGACTCCTACACCTTTCAATAAAGAGTTTCAGTGGACAAGTGTGTTACATGTTTTGAGGCTACCCTAAAGATCTATTAATCTGAATGTACCAGCTACTTGGAAGACGATGGGCAGTCTCCTCCTATAAAGATATACAGCCTCAAAAACTTGGAGGAATTGATTTAAGCAGTGGATTTCCTAAAATCAGGCTTTCAGTGGCTGATTTTTCAGAAGCAGAGTCACCAGGCTTTTCTTCCAAGGTACCTCTAAGTAAACTTAAAATGTCAACATTTTGATGAGACCATTAACAATCTGTACCACCCAGAAACTGTGAATAAATGGACCACTAATATATTAAAGAACTGTATACTGCAAAAGAAAGAGCCAATTGTCAAGTATGGCTGCTTTTTCATAGCATAATTAACTTTTTAAAATTAAAGTATTATTGCTCTTTTCACCTTGGGTGCCTTGGAGTAGACTAACTCTCATAGTTATCCTATGAACAACAGACCAAAACCTTGCTCTATCTTACACCATCCTCATGATCTGTCAGTATCAAGCCTATATTTACAATAAAACCCTTACTTATTGTTAATGCATGTGGGTTTTATAGTTCATGTGAAAAAATCAAGATGAAAACATCGATAAGAGATACAACCTACCCTCAGGGAGCTAAGCATCCAGAGTATTTTTGTGCTAAACGGGCCTGAACCAAAAGTATGTATCCCTAATTCTTTTTTCCCCCAAGGCCCAATCTACTCAACAAGCATTTGTTGAGTCAAGCCCCTGGGTGGGAGCTCTGGTGATAGAGTTTGTAAGGAGTTGCAATGTTAACCCAAAGGTGACAGACACCTCTCTCACAGTTTGAATCCACCATTCGCTCCAGAAACCCACTGGAGGATCTGCTCTGAGTCAATTCGGACTCTATGGCCCTCAATGCCTTTTGTTAGTCTGTTGGGTTGTTTTGGGGGTTTTTTGTTTTGTTTTTTGTTTGGTTTTTTTAAAAAAAGAAACCTTTAAGCACCACAAGCAATTAAGCACTCAACTTTTCTTAACTGGAAGGTTGGCAGTTCAAACCCAACCACAAGTCCCCTATAGAAAGATTTCTGGTCTCTTTATAAAAAGTCAAAAAGCAATCAGGGCCTAGCATCACACACTTGTTTTCTTATTTAGGCCTCTCATCTACCTTGTTAGACATTGAGTTAAAAATGCCCATTCTGGGTACTCTTCTTTCCCTTTGGTTCTTTTATTAGCCATATCACAATAATGCTACATTAAACACACACACACAGTCCATTGGGCTGCAGCAAGAAAGATTTCCGTTTGATCACAAGTCTAAAGGTCAGCTGGGCACAGTTGTGAGTACCATCAGCTGGAGGGTTAACTATAGACTAGCTTTACTGTAACATGTTGGTTGTATTTGGTCTCTCATCCTGTAACAGACTAGCTCAGGCTTATTGTTCCACCGAGAGAAACCAGAGAATACTACACATCTTCCCAATCGGTAGGTTCAGAACTGGAATATTATCACTTCCCCCTTACTCAATTGACCAAGTAAGTTACAAAGTCAGTCTGCCTTCAAAAGGGGAAGACATGAACTCTGTCTTTTGACCAAAGGTACTAGTTACAAAATGAGGCACCGTTAGTTTTTAATCCAACCCTCTCCCAAATGACTGCTTTGGCTTATAGTCATTTTTGCAAAGACTCTAGCACAGTTCTAATTTTGTTTTTCCCTCTGGATATTTCCTTTCTCACCCTAACTTTGTAATTGTTCACATCCTCTAACTGAAGAAGTTTATTGACTCCAAAATCTAGGGCAGATGTGGGTGATGCTTGTAAATACGAACACACTATCCCAGTAGATCATTTTATATGAGTTCACACTGTTTCTTGTCACTAAAATAGCTACAAAAGATACTAGAGCCCACTTTGCCAGTTAGAACAGGCCAAATTCTAACTGCTCGGGTGGTTGGGGAGAGAAAAGCTAATCTGACTTTCTGACATTAAGAAAGAGTACAGATGCCTTGTTCACCTGACACATACTTCATTTTCAGCTCCTGTGTGCCAGGCACATAGGGTGGATTTACCCAGTGACACAATATTGAGTCTACTAAGTGCAGTGGAGAGAGTGAGCATGGCACAGGATCGGCAAGGTTTAGATCTATTTTTCACAGGGTCATTATGAGTCAGTGAACTGGACAGCGCCTAACCCAACAGTGTGGCAGGCACTGCCCTCGGGGCTAACAGTGCTGTGTGGTGAACAGGCTTTTCTAGATCCCAGCTTATGTTTGGAGCATATGTTTTAGAGAGAAGAAACAAATAATAAGCAAGTAAGAAATTAATCAAATTCTTTTCAGCTAGCAACATGAAGAGAAAGCACAATAATATTCTAGAAATAACTGGATTGAGGAGGCTAAGTGAGGTTTGGGGAAACCTTTCTGTCTCAAGTCCAGACGATAAGGAGGAGCCAGCCATGTGAGACTCTGAAAACAGAAGGGCTGAGGCAGAGACCTGCAAGAGCAAAATCCCAGGACAGGGATAAGTTTCGTGCAACAAAGAATCAAAGATAATTATGAAGAAAAATTCTTCTAGCTAGTTCTACGAGTGTGTGGCTTTCTGATCCCTTCCTCTGGAAGTAAGAGCCTACACCAAAACGTTGATGTGTTTGGTGCCCCAGCTCTCCTCCACCATTATATTCAACCTCATATCCAAAAGGATATGAGAAGAGATTCTGGAAGAAGATAATAATGCACGCTTTCATTGTTAATAGGCATTACCAAGTGGTGTACCTATTTTTAAAATAAGCTTACTAGCACTTATATTTTTAAATAATAGTTTAACATTTAATATTTTTAATAACAGTTTATTATTAAGATATAATTAACATACCATAAAATATACCCCTTTGAAGTACTTAGCTCTTTGGTTTCAAGTATATTCACTGAGCTGTGCAACCATCACTATCTAATGTCAGAATAGTTAATCATTCAAATTCCAAAAGTTTGTGAGATGTTTGTTGTTGTTGTTATTGTTGTTGTTATGTGCCATCGAGTCACCTGCGACCCATAGCAACCCTATGTCCAACAGCCCAAAACCCTGCTCTGTCCTGTGCCAACCTCACTATCTCCGACATACTACTCCCTTTACCCCAGTCACTAAATCAAGCCATCTCATCCAGGGTCTTCCTCTCCAGCGCTGTCCCTCCACCCTCCCAAGCATGACTCTCCAAGGACTGGTCCCTCCTTGCAACATGTCCAAAGTATGTCAGGTGAAGCTTCAAAATCTTTGCCTCCAAGGAGCAACCTGATTTCACCCTCTCCAGGATAAACCTGTTTGTTCTCTTAGCAGTCCATGGTATATTCAGTACTCTACTACCAGAGATCAAAGGCATCAATTCTCCTTCTATCATCCCTAGTCATTGTCCAGCTCTCTGATACATAGAAAGTAACTTCAAAGATTATGTCCTGTGAGATATTAGTATACAGAATAATTCTCCTACTGTATGTAAGCACTGAAAATCTGGACAATTCATTTACAGTTGTTGTTGTTGTTGTTAAGTGCCATCGAGTCGCAGGTGACTCATAGTGACCCTATGAAGGAGAGTTCTCAACGCTTGGGTGCCTTTCTTCCTCTCTCCAGGTTCATAGGGTTTCTGGAGGCAAGCTGTTATGGAAGTGGATGCCACTCTTCCTTCCAGTCATTTACAGTGGTATCAGAAATGATGAAATATGTATGAATCCATTTAACATGACTTGTTCAAAGAAAATCAAAACATCACTGAAAAATTAAAGAAGACCTAAACAAATGGGTAAACGTCCCATACACATAAATTAGAAGACTTTATTATTATGTAAATGATGCGACAGACAAGATAATGGAGCACCAAAGATGTCCACATCTCTAAAGCTCCAGCACAAAGTCACTGCACCGTTTTACAGATCCCACTAGCAGTACTAGAGGTTCCGTTTCTCCATACACAAAGGCCTGCATTTAAGAGATACTGGAAGGCAAAATCTGCAGGCAACGCATGATTACTGCTAACAGTTTTCCTAAGTAGCATGTGTGTGTGCTTCTTCACAGGTTTCAGAGAAAATCCGTCGATGGAAGCTTTGGTTCCAATGATGGTAAGAAAAAGTTCCTGGTTTCAGTTCAAAATGGATTGTACAGTAACATCTCATTTGGTGCTTCTTTTCTCTCTATTTTTTACAATGTCCAAAACCTCCCTTGATTATTATCTCAGAGTAGTCCAATCTGTGGACATCCTAAGGAAAATAGAGCCAGTGAGACTCAGTTTTATAGCTGATAATTATTGTGACAAATGAAGTTTACACTAAGAATTTTTTGTTTGTTTGTTTTGTGAAATTATCCACAGCCTGTTTGTCATCCATTCATCTTTATAAAAGATTATTCTTTTCTGGGACATACTGTTTTGTTTTTACCTATTTCAAAGCTGGCTTAGCAGCAACAGTAAGAACTTAATGTATCAAGCCTAATACAGAGTTTGTTGATGTTGTTATGTGCCATTGAGTTGCCAGAGATTCAAAGCAGCTCTATATACGATAGCACTTGACCCAACCCAATCCTGAGCCAGTCTCACTGTCTCCAACACATCTACCCCACCAGTCACTGACAATTACAGGCCCACCATGCGGTTTTTGTAGACTGATACCTCAATTTAGTTTGCTTGACTCCACAATCAACATTCTTGGCACCAGCAGCCAGGAAATTAAAAGATGTATTGCGTTGGGAAAGTCTGTTAGAGACTTCTCCAAAGTACTGAAGAGCAATGATGTCAGTCTGTAGACCAAGGTGCGCCTGTTACAAACCTCGTCTTTGCAATCACTTGCTATGCATCAGAGAGCTAGACAATGACTAGGGATGATAAAAGGAGAATTGTTGCCTTTGAGCCGTGGTGTTGAAGAGTATTGAATATACCATGGACTGCTAAGAGAACAAACATCTGTCCTAGAGAGGGTGAAACCAGGCTGCTCCTTGGAGGCAAGGAGTCTGAAGCTTCACCTGACATACTTTGGACATGTTACAAGGAGGGAGCGGGATATCATGCTTGGGAGGGTGGATGGACAGCACAGGAGAGGAAGACTTTCTATGAGATGGATAGATTCAGTGACTGAAGTAATGAGCGTAGGTGTGTCAGAGACAAAGAGATTGGCACAAGATAAAACAGAGTTTAGAACTGTTGTACATAGGATTGCTTTGAGTCTCAGGGGACTTGACAGCACATAACAACAACAACAATCTCAATTACTTTTCACAAATTGAGCTACAGTCTATAAAAACCATGTGGTGGGCATGGAAGTGTCAGTAACTGATTCACACTAACCTTACAAAGGAGAAACCTCCTATCAACACAAACCTCATTTCTATGAAGCCAGCTGTTCCCTACATTTCCACATCTTCTTCTGTCCCTTCTAGCACTAACCCTCCTTCCTTCAGGTCTAGCTGTGCTACTCCTAGGTTCTAGAATTTGTTGCAGTGGATAAATAGAACTCACAGAAAATACAATTGTGAGTTTACTAAGGAATTAACAAGTAACTATTTAGTTTGGAAATTCTGAGGCTATAAATTGTCAGTCAGGACAGCTTCTTCTCAGGAGTGCTCTCAGGCAGGCCTCCCTCTGACCCTCTACTTCATGGCTTTGATCTCTGACCCATGATCAGGCAACTGATGTTGTTGTTATGTGCCATCATGTTGCCTTAACCATAGCAACCCTATGTATGGCTGCTCTAAGCCCTGCCCTGTGCTTAGCCAGTCTCACTGATTCCAACACACCAAGCCCCCATTGCTTAGTCACTGTATCAATCCATCTCATCTATGGTCTTACTCTCCTGCTCTGCCCTTCCACCCTTCTGAACATGGTGTCCTTTTCAAAGGACCAGTTCCTCCTGTCCCCGTGCCCAAAGTATGGGAGAAGGACCTTCATAGTCCTAGCCTCCGAGAAGAAACCTAGTTTCACCTTTTCCCAGACAGACCAGTTTATTTTCTTAGCCATCCATGGTATGTTCAAGACTCTTCTGCAGCATCACAATTTGAAAGCATCAATTTTTCTTCTGTCATCCTTAGTCACTGTCCAGCTCTCTGATGCAGAACAAGTAATTTTGAAGACCATGGCCTGGATTAGGTGCACCTTAATCTCTAGACTGATGACTCTCTCCTTTATTAGCTCTGGCAGGTATGTGCCGCACTCATTTTACCAGTAAGCCTAGATCAAGCCCCTTGGCATTGGTTCCATGAGCCGTCAGGTCTCCCTCAGCTCTGTCTCATCCCAGGGTCTGGTTCCCTGACAACTTTGCTGCTGAGTTTGCTGCCAATGGCTGGTGCTGCTGCTGGTGCCTCTTGTGCCACTGTTAGTCTCTCTCCAACTCACACAGGAATCTCTGGCCCAAAAAACGTGTTGTTCTGTCTGCTTTTCTTCCCATGATGTTAATAAGATTCTCAACTTTTTGCCTCTGAACGTGCTCTGGTAGAATGGCAAAACTGACCAGTTCCCAGAAGCAGTCTACACATCTCATTTTTATGTTCCCAAATGGGAAGGAAAGGACCTGAAAAGACAAGGTAATGATGGGCAAGGTTTAGTGGTGATTAATTTTATAAAGCATAATGCTTGAGAATGATTATATGAAACACAATGTGACTGAAGAATAGTGTGAAACACAATTTATACAAACTTTGTAAGCAAACCAATATAATTTTTTTTCCAATTCCTTTGATGAGTACAAACACTTAACATTTGCATTGTTGTTATTAGGTGCTGTTGAGTCAAATAATACTCATACTTGAGAGCACCTAACAACAAAACAACAGCAACCTAGGCATTAGTTCCAACTCTGTGGTACATAACAACCACCTATGTGGTGAGTTACATGCAGAATGGCTATAAAAGTGGGTTATTCTTTTGTGTAACCCACTTTAAAAGATAGGCATTTTTTTGTTCAAATAACTAGAAAATTTAAATATTAAAGATTGTGGTAATATGTCATGGAGTCAGGATCAATTCACAGCTGATCCTCTAGAGGGTTTTCAGAAGTTTAAATTACATTTAAAGACATTACCCATCTTTCTCATCTGAAGCAGCTCATAAATTTGAACTGTACGCCTTTGGCTTGATAATGCAGCTACTTACCACTAGGCCATTAGAACTCCCTATTCAAAACTGTTGTGTTGTTGTTATGTACCATTGAGTCTCTTGCGACTCATGGTGACTCTATGTGTAAAAGCCCTAAACCCTGCTCTATTCTGTGCCAACTTTATTGTCTCTGACACACCTTCTCCCATTACCACAATCACTGAGGACCTTCCTCTCCAAAACATGATGTCCCTCTCCAAAGACCAGTTCCTCCTTGCAACATGCCCAGCGTATGTCAGATCAAGCTTTGTAATTCTTGCCTCCAAGGAGCAGCCCAGTTTCACCCTCTCCAGGATAAACCTGTTTGTTCTCCTTGCAGTCCATGGTATATTCAATATTCTTCTCCAGCACCAAGCTCAAAAGCATCAATTCTCTTTCTATCATCCCTAGTCATTGTCCACATCTCTGATGCATAGCACGCAATTGCCGAGACTACGGCTTGTATCAGGCACACCTTAGTCTCCAGCCTGATGCCGTTGCTCTTCAGTACTCTGGAGAGGTCCCTGACAGCTGACTTTCTCAGTGCAATTCATCTCTTGATTTCCTGGCTGCTGGTAGCAAGTATAATAATTTTAGAAAATTCAGGCTAACTATCCAACCACTATAATATGCTTTTTCCTTCACTATTAGAGTTCAGATAAAGGAATTCAACTGTCTGATCTTTTTTTATCAAAGCCTTAAAATATTTGAAATATCCTCAGTTTTGAAATGCCCAGATCAGCCTGGGTTGCTCAGTTCTCAAAGCTATTCAGCATAGAGGGATAATTTGAAAAGAAAATTTTATAATGAGACTTGATTTTTAAGACAAATGTAGCAGATGTTGAGTTCTAAGGTTTTCTTCTGTTAAATAAGTTTGCACACTCTTGGAAAGATGCAAAGTCATTCCCTAACCTCCTGCCCCCTCACCCAGCAGGATGCTCTTCCTCAGCTGGAGGGTTCACTTTTCCTCCCTCCCTTTGACTCTTGTCTTCTTTAATGTCAGCATGTCTGTTTTTCCAGCCACCCAAGTACTTTGTTTTGATAAGGATTCTACTGCCTATAGAGAAGATTTTTAAAGAGCACCTGCTCTAGTGGTGCTAAAATGCTAAGTGCTACTTTCTCTTTTATTCACGACATGTTTATTAAATGAACGTGTCTTTTCTTTGGATGTCACGCCTTTCCCTACAGTGCTCCCCAGGACTTTCTGATTCTATAGACCTCATTAAACTTCGAAAGCCCAGTTGGTCAGATCCCATTGGTGCTCTCTATGTGGATGCTCTGTTATTTTTACTTGACTGAGTAAATTCATTTTATTATTGTAATCATAATTAAAGACATTTCACACTCAGAAGGTCACCTGAATGCTGAAGCCTATGTGGAAAGAGCTGGTAGTTGAGCTGGATTATTTTCCAAGGTCAGAAAGATTCTGAAAGTTAGCCAAGAAAGAAAGGCATCTCTTATTTGGAAAAACAAATACTATAGAGTGATCCAAAAAGAAGAATGTTTCCGTTGGGAATCCTTTGGTTGAAGCAACAATAGCAAAACATATCTAAACACTGTTAAGCAAAAAAGCAGCTCTTCTTCCTGAAAGTTGAGTGGAAAAATAGACTTCAGAGTTCACGGAGTCCAGTGGCTCTTGTCCATGTCCCTGCCATTCTCTTGATTCTTCTTTACTCCAATGCTGATCTGAGATGGTTCAGGTCTCATGTCTGACCATGTCCAGAAGGAAAAACTTTTTCAGAAGCCTCCATCAACTTCTCATGTTTCATCGACCTGTTACCTCAAGTGCTTATTCTTAGACCAATAACTGCAAGCCAATCAATTTACCTCTATACAGATCAGTTGGGCATGACTCTAGAGTTGGGCGGAGAACCAACCATAGCAACCAGCTAGCCATTCCTTGGGAAACCTTGAGAAACCTGCCAGGAACAAAGAACAGAAAAAAAATGTTAGGACCATATGTGAACTAGTGTGAGGCATTCAGGGGAAGAACCTTTGGAGAAGAACAAGTTTATACAAAAATCTTTTCCTGAGGCCAGAATCAGCAGTGACTGTGAGGGCTTCGAGCAAGTTCAATGAAACTCAGAGGCACAGGAAATGACCTAGCAGCTGGAACCCAGAGAAAATGCTAGGAGCATCGTCTGAAAAGAGAAGGGAGTCCCATTAGATTTGCAAGGTTTCTGCCCAAGTCAACATGGAGCTAAACATCTGGGAAACTTTCACTTCAGGGATGTTTTGAATGGAGGAGATGGAGATGGATCCTTAAAAGCTGCCAGATTGGTGAAGACTCTGCGTTAGTTAGATAATGATGGGAACATGGCATTCATAAACATCTCCTATTCCCTCTGCTTTTTCTTTGATTTTTCTGTAGTTGTTCCAGTAAAGTCTACTTGAAAATGTCAGCGTTGTCTCCAGCTGTACTAAAAAAGTAAAAGAATTTCTTTCACACCTCATGGGATGAGGAAGAAGACCCTAGAGCCCAAGTGCAGAAAGAATATTGGAAAAGAGCTTACTCAGAGACCTTGACAGAATCCTTTATTGTGGTGGAGTAGATGGATAATCTATTATTTACTTATATATGTAACAATACTGGCAAGACCTCTGTAGTATTCTCTGGGTGCTAGGAAAGGCTCTGAACTCTGAAAACACTAGCTCTGACAGACTCACACAATGAGCTGGTGGAGAAAAAAAATTTTTGTGCTACTTTTTTATTATTCTTAATGATTTTTAATGCAATATATATTTTACAGCATATTCTTTCCATTTAAATTTTCCCCCATTCATTCACTGCTACACATTTTTTCTCCCTGCCCACCCCTCCCCCCAGTTTGTTGTTCTCTTTGAAGAAAAAAAAATTCTTTCACTGTTATACAATCCCCCCAAGTCCACAGTCTGCTATAATATGCATTTCTTTTTCTGTAATCTTGTCATGAAAATAATACCTAATCCTATATTCCTTTTGCACAGTTCTCTTCCTCATCTGTTTCAATGCAGTATACATTATTTATCCCCTCCTAGTTCTCCCCACCCCAATGTCAGTCCTCTTGCATAACTGTGGCATTATGCAGTATTTGTCCTTTTGTGACTGAGATATTGCGCTCAGCGTAATGTCCTCCAGAGTCACCCATTTTGTATAATATTTCATTAGTTCTTTGTTTTTCAATGCAGCGTAGTATCCCATTGTGTGAATATACCAGAGCTTCTCTAACCATTCGTTTGTTGATGGGCACTTGGGTTGTTTCCAACTCCTTGCTATTGTGAACAAAGCCGCAATAAACATGGGTGTGCATGTATCTGCTTGAGTGGCGATTATGGTTTCTTTAGGGTATGTATATTCCCAGTAGTGCAATTTCTGGGTCAAATGTATAGAGTAATGAATCTTTTTCCTAACACCCTTCAGTTTACCACAGAGGTCCTGTTCTCAGTGCTACAGTGATAAGTGATTAATATAGTATCCATCAACTCATACCAAAATAAATGATTCCCTCAAGGCCTCTGTGGCAGCTGTTTACCAGCACTACTTCCATCTCACTTGAACTTTAAGGTCCTGTTCTTCGTCCCGTAAAATACGCTATGAATCAAAATTGACTCAACAACAAAAAGTAAAATTGAGCAGCTCTACCAGGCTACCTGGAACCATACATTTCTCTTCGTTGTTAAAGAGTCTATACTGAAATACACTTGTAAGCTGGGAAGAGGGCTTACGAAGGACCTTTCACAGGCCTTTGGGACCACATGAGCTTGCTCCATAAACTTGAAGCAAATAGGTTTTACTTAAAGATTATAGCCTCTTAGTAACAAAAGAATATTACTTGAATGAAATAACTGAAGTAGCCTACCAAAGTTGCAGAGTTAAGAACTAAGTGGTCCACCAAATCTGTGATTAGTTGACTAATGATAGGTCATCAGTGTCTCAGCTCTTTAACAAAGTATAAGATCCATAATGAAGAAGATAAGGAAAATGGTGATGGTCACAGAGACAAAGATAGACCATCTTTGGACTCTAAGGCAATGGTTTGCAAACTCTGGTTCCTGTCTCTTTTTCTCTTTTCAAAATTCCCTGGCTCTTTTCCCCCCAGCTTTTGCTGTGAATTAATTTTAAGGGGAAATCCAGGAAAAATCAAAGTAATATTTTTATATGAATAATATTAAACCAATAAATGACTTAGAGAAAATTGGCATATTCTTCTTATGTAATCTACTCAGTCAGAACACATAACAAGTGCTATTTATTCAAGTTTGCTTTGATACACTCCCTAAATCGTTTTCTTCATTATCTTTTCAGCTTTTGAGACTCCCTAGGAAAGTAGTTGGGCATAAAAACAGAATTTCATTGCAGCTCTTTCACATCATGTTCAGCTTCCAACCTCTTGCATCTGTGGAGACAGAAGGAAGGAAGATAACTATAAATATAAAAATCTCTGAAAAGCTCACTCAAACATTATAAAAATGAATTGAACTTTTTATCTTCACATGGAGCAAAATCCTGTTCTATATTAGCAAAGTAGACAGATAGTAATAGGTGCATGGTCAGGGAAGACATACTATAATACAACTCTCTTCAATAAGATAGGATCATTCACAAAGTTGCATATTTGCTTATTAGTCACTGATGATCTTGTTTCAGTCCATTAAATGAAATTTTTTAATTAATTCTATTTTCTAATATAATACAATTGATGGAGAGCTGCTATCAATTGGATCATGCATTCTTTCTTATAGAAATTTTTTTTATTTTCTTATTGTGTGTGTGTGTGTGTGTGTGTGTGTGTACCATCAAATAGGATCTCACTGGTACAGGAGGAGATTGCCCCTCCTTCTCCAGCAGAGCATCTGGTGGATTCAGACCATGTATCTCTGGGATTGAAGTGCAACTTCTTGCCACTAGGCCACCAGAGCTCCCTTATACACGCATTCTAGGAGAACTGATGTGCCAACCTGAATTCCTAGTGCACATGGGTTTAGGCTGAGAAATCTTAATCAAGAAAATCAGAGTAGACTCCTTCAGCACAACCAACCAGGGGCTGTCTTGATTCATCTACCTGGAGCCATCTGAGTTGGTACAATGTCTAAGAATTACCAAAAATTGGAGAAATTACCCCAGAGTAGAATAAGAAGACTCCTAGAAGAACATTTTGAGTCAGGAAGTAAAAAAATTCATTTCATTGGGAAAATATTTTGTCAAGGATCTCTCCAGAGTGCTAAAGAGCAACAATGTCAGTTTAGAGACCAAGGTACATCTGATCCAGCCCATCATGGTCTTCTCAGTTGCTTGCTATGCATCTGATAGCTGGACAATGAATACGGATGACGGAGGAAGAAGTGACGCCTTTGAGTTGTGCTGGAGAAGAGTATTGAATGCAAAAAAAAAAAAAAAAAGAGTATTGAATGTACCTGCAAAGAGAACAAACAACTCTGTCCTGGAGAGAGTAAAATCAATTTGCTTCTTGGAAGCAAGGATTTTGAAACTCTGTCTCCCATATTTTGAACATGTCTCCATGAAGGATCAGTTCTTGGAAAAGGACATTGCACTTAGAAGGGTAGAGGGTCAGTGGAAAAGCGGAAGACCCTGGATGAGATGGATTGTCACAGTGACTGTGACAATGAGGTCAGGTGTGTCTGAGATGGTGAAGTTGGCTCAGGATAGGACAAGTTTCAAAGCCGTTGTTGACAGGGTTGCTCAGTGAAAGTAAACTCGTTATCACCAAACAACAATAGAAGTGTGTTAGGGATCACTTATGGCATAGATCATATAATTAAGTACTGCTAACCCAAAGGTCCTTGTGCTTAAGAT
>NW_006399782.1:22296300-22298981 GCF_000299155.1 Elephantulus edwardii | reverse complement strand
GGATTGATTCAGTGACTGGGATAATTGGGATGGGAGTATCAGAGACAGTGCGACTGGCACAGGACAGAGCGGAGTTTAGGGCTGCTGTACATAGGGTCGCTATGAATCGCAAGCGACTCGACGGCACATAACAACAACAACAACCCAAAGGTCTTGCCTCTCTGGCATTTCTAATCCTCCTATTGCCTCCACGGGAGAAAGAAGGCAATCTCCCACTGTGCATTTTACAGTCTCAGAAACCCAATGGAGGGTCAGTAATCAGTTAGTTCTGACTCAAGGGCAACCAGTGAGTTTTGAGTATGAAAATAGAGTTTGAAAAAAGGATGAAGAGAGTTTATGGTGACAAACTATGAATTATTAAACATTTATCCTTTTTTCACATTACTTACAGTAGTTTTAATTCAAACTGTAAAGAACTTCAAAATATATTTACAGTGAAGACATAGAATATTCTTAGTTATGTTTCCCTACTGAAAATTTGTTTCTTTACAATAGTAAAAGATTAACCAGTTAACATTGTTATCTATCATGTAATACTATATCATCTCTGAGAAATAAGACATATTGACATTTTACTGAAATTCTTACCATTCTGAAAATATACCAGATCTTTGGCAAAACTCAGAAGTCATTGAAGAAACATGCTCATGCATTTCCATACACAAGTGTGACACCTAGAAATACAGTGGCTCTATGTTGGCCCTCTGGTGGCCTAATAGGTAAGGAGTTGCACTGCCAACCCAAAGGAAGTTGGTTCAAATCTACCAGCTGTTCCACAGGAGAAAGATGAGCAATCTCCATGCAATATACAGGCTCTGAAAACTCACTAGAGAATTAGCTCTAAGTCTGTTCTGACTTGATGACACGTAAAAACAATAAATCAGAATTATAGGCTATCTTACAGTCTGGAAGCTCCTTTGAAGCCTGTCAAGGAATGATCTGCTAGTATTTGTAATAAAGGTGTCAAAAGCAAATAACAGACTAAGACAAAGTAGGAAGCAGGATTAGAGGTCCACTTCTGGAATGATTAGTCAATGAATAACTTATGAACAGCAAGCAGCAAGTCACTCACTATTTGTTATAGCGCTGGAAGATAAGCCCCTCGGGTTGGAAGACATTCAGAATGAAAGATGCCTCCTCAAAGTAGAGTCTACCTTAATGATGCAGATGGGGTAAGGCTGTCAGGATCTTCATTTACTTGTGAACTTTCATTGCTGATATGGCACGACTCAAAATCAGAAAAAAACAGCTGTGAACACCCATTAATAATTGGAATGTGGAATGTATGAAGTGTGAATTTAGGAAAATTAAAGTGGTCAAAAATGAAATGGAATGCTTAAAGATTCCTATTTTGCTAAAATGTACTGGCATTGGCCATTTTTAAACAGATGATCATACCATCTAATGACAAATTGATGAAAAATGACATTGGATTCATTGTCCACAAGAGAACTAACAGGTCTGTCCTGGAGAGGGTAAAGCTAACTTGTTCCTTGGAGGCAAGAATTTTGAAGCTTTGTCTCACATACTTTGGGCATGTTTGCAGGAGCAACCAGTCCTTGGAAAGTGACACCATGCTTGGAAGGGCAGAAGGACAGATCAGGAGAGGAGGACCCCAGATGAGATGGATTGACAAAGTAACTGCGTAATAAGGATAGATGTGTTCTAGACAGTGGGATTGACCTAGGATAGAGCAAGATTCAGAGCTATTGTGCACAGGGTCACTATAAGTCATGGTTGACTCAATGGCACATAACAACATCCTGATCTACAGTGCAGTGAATGAAAGGATACTATCCATATGCATACAAGGAAGACTGATCTGTTGCTATAATAATTATTCAGATCTGTGCACCAACCATTGAAGCCAAGGATAGAGAAACTGAGGATTTCTACGAGCTTCTCCAGTCTGAAATTGATTGAACATGCAATCAAGATGCATTTATTATTATAATTGTTAGTGATTGGGATATAAATGAAGACAAAGAAGGATTTGTGCTTAGAAAATATGACCTTAGTGATAGAAATGATGTCCGAGAAAGCATCATAGGAATTTGTACAATTAAAACTTATTGTTGGAAATACCATTTCAGAAAGCCCATAAATGGCAATCATCGAATACACATTTGACATACATGACATCACTGTGCATTCACCTTTTAGCAACTGAGTCAAGTCAGAGCCAGAGAAACTGCCTAGACATCTGTGTTTCGAGTGCTGTTGTGGTTTTCTTCTCCAATTCTGCCTTAAATTTAAAAATTGATAGACTCAATGGAATACCTAGTATCCAATGAGAAATTTCACCAATATTTTCCCCTGGTGTTTGTAATAGAGTAACTTAAGGTGGCATCTCTAGACATTCAGAAGCCTGAGTCCATGCTCCTTGTTACTAGGGAGCTCTGATGGCCTAGAATGGAAGGAATTTCACTATAACCCCAAAGGTTATACCTCTCTTGGAATTTGAATCTGCCAGTAGTTCCAAAGGAGTCAGATGGGAAACTTTTCCATGGGATTTATAGCCTCTGAAATCTGCTGCAGGGTCAACTGTGAGTTGATTCCAACTCCATGACATAGAATTTGATGTTTGGTGTGGGTTTTTTGTTGTTACTACTAGGAAGTGCCTCAATAGAAAAGTTCAAGGAGTAGGGGCACAGTTATAAATGTTGTTGTTGTTATGTGCC
>NW_006399782.1:22287455-22294845 GCF_000299155.1 Elephantulus edwardii | reverse complement strand
AACTTCTTCCTTCATCACCATAGGCTCTTGCTCATATGTTATTTCTTTAAATTCCTCTGTATCTGCCAATTCCTTTCTATATAATGACTCCGTATGAAAGCGGGAACAGTTATAAATACTCCTTAAATAAAAACAAATACCTCAGAGGATTGTTTTTTCTGAGTTTGAAGGCTTAGGGTCTTAGGCTCATTGGACAACCCAGTCAATTGGCATAATATAGTATATCTCAATATCAAGAAGACAAATACCCTCATCACTGGGCCAGTAGGCAGCAGCATCATGATAGGTAGAGAAGAGATTGAAATTGTCAAAAATTTCATATTCCTTGGATCAACAAATTAACAGCCTTGTTAACAGCAATCAAAAAATCAAAAGATGTGCTACACTTGGAAAGTCTACTGTTAGGGACCCCTCCAAAGTACTAATGAGAAATTATATCAGTTTAATGACAAATATGCATCTAATTCACCCCAAACAATATATCTCCTTATCTCCTGACTGTTGGTACCAAGGATGTGGACTGTGGATACAAGAGAGATTAAATCATCGACAGTTTCAATCTTTTCTCCTTGTATCATGATGTTACCCATCAGCCTAGTAGTAATGACCTTTGTTTTCTTGATACTGAGGTGTAGTCCATATCAAAGGCTATACTTTTTGATCCTCTACAACAAGTGGTTCAGATCCCCCTCCCTTTCAGCAAAGTAAGCAAGATTGTATCATCTGCCTAATACAAGTTCTTGATAATTCTTCCTCTGAACTTATGATATATTCTTTTTCATAAAGTTCAGCTTCACAAATTATTTGTTCAGTATGCAGAACAGATTATCTGGGAGGCTGGCTCTATGAGGAGAAATGTCTTTTAATCACTTTCTATGCATCTGAGATCTGGACAATGAATAAGGAAGACAGAAGGATCAACACCTTTTGAGTTATGGTCTTGGAGAAGAGTGCTGAATATCCAGCCCATGGACTTTCAAAAGAACAAAACAATAAGTTCTCTTTAGAGGCAAGGATGGCAAAACTTTGTCTCATGTATGTGGTTAGAGGGGTTATTCCATAGAAAGGTTTATCACGCCTGGAAAGGTTCAGAGTCAGTGAAAACAAGGGAAATTTTCAACAAGAGGATTGATACAGTGACTGCAGCAGGGGGCTCAAATATGTCAGAGATGATGAAGATGGCACAGGATAGGACTGGGTCCAGCTCTGTTGTTCATAGGGTCATTGTGAGTTGTACCTGGCTCGATGGCACCTACCAACAGCTTAATAAAATTATTGTTGTTGTTATTGTTATGTGCCATCAACACACTTACGACTCATAGTGACCCTATGTACAACAGCTCTGAAGCCTACCTTGTCCTGAGCCAGTCTCACTGACTCCAACACACCTACCCCCATTACTCCAGTTACTGTGTGAATCCATCTCATCTGGGGTCTTCCTCTCTTGCGCTGTCCCTCCGCCCTTCCAAGCATGATGTCCTTCTCCAGGGATTGGTCCTTCCTGGCCATGTCTCTAAAGCATGTGAGACATAGCTTCAAAATCCTAGCCTCCAAGGAGAACCTTGGTTTCATCCTCCCCAAGCTAGACCTGTTTGTTCTCTTGGTGGTCCATAAAATGTGGAATGTATATTCCACATCCTAGTTAGTTGAGTAGTGGTTGAGGCCTTAAAAGCTTGAAAGAAGCCTTCTAAGATACACGTCTCTACTCACCTGGAATAAAAGAGAAAGAGAGAAAAACTCAAAGAAGAAAACAGTCTACAGGACTAATGGTCTAGGTGAGCCAGAGCCTCGTCCACCCTGAGACCAGAAGAACTATATGGTGCCCATCTACCACTGCTCACCATTCTGAGCAGGGCCACCATAGATGAATCCTAACAAAAGGATGGGGGAATGTGGACCAGAAATAATCTACTTTTTAGAAGCTATACTTAATTGACTGGTGGAAACGGGAAGACTCAGCCTTGAACCAGAAATAGCTCCTAAAGTGACCTTTTAGCTAAGCAACCGATTGACACACAAGATGAAGAATATCATCTGTGGGTACTGTACTCCCTTTTAAAGAAAAAAAAAATCTGTATGAGACCAAATGGTCAACAATTACCACACTACTGGAATGCCCATTGGAATGAAAAACAAAGAGGAACATAACCAAATTAATGTGGCTGGGTTTTTCCAATAAAACTTTATTCATAGATGCCAAAATTTGTGCTTCATATCATTTTCACTTGTCAAAAAGTATTACTTCTTTTCCCAATGATCTAATAGTATAGAAGCTTTCTCCATTTGAGAGACATACAAACAGAGTCGGCAGGCTAGATTTGACCTGTAGATCATACTTGGCTGACTCTTGCATGAAGGCTAAAATAAAGTCAAATTTATTCAGTCTGATGATTCAAACTACTTAATTTCATATGCTTTTGTTTTCACAACTGAGCATAAAGTGTTTGTTTCTCTGCTTTTTTTACCAGACTCTGGAAATATGGTGGTGTCACATCCCATTGCTGCCACCACACCTGAAGGGAGCAACTATGGAGCAATAGGTATATTTCTTCTTATGAGTCCATTCAAGGTATTGTTTCCTAATTCTCCAGGCCATGAGATACACAGGGCCCTCTAGCCACTACGGCAGGCAAGGCAGTCATCACATGAGATTGTTTTTATTTATTGGTTGTTTAGATGATCAGAAACACACTTCCAGTTTTTGTCCAGTGCTATTCTGTTCTTGGACTCTAGCTGCATTTGCGTATTAGCCCTCACCGTGGCATTCTTCACCCACCAGGACCCCAGTGGGGACTCCATTCTGCCCAACTTGAGCTTAGGGCTTGAGTCTCATGCCAGAGAGAGAGCCTATTGACTAACTGTTTCATTCTCAGGTTTCAGAGGAGTAAGGGCGAACAGAAGACTAAGGCCGTGCTGCAGGTGAACGTGGCTACAGCTTAACAATCTTTCATTTTGGCTAACTCCATTACTGAACTTGCCGCCACCTAGTCATTCACATGGCGACCCAAGTGCTCATTAAAAAGCCTGGGAGGAATAGAATCCTCAATCCTGGCTCGTTAGGGGAGGGGTGTGCTGAGCTGCCCAGCCTGCCCCTCATGCTGGTGAACCTATAAATGGTGCTGCTTCAAATGCCAGTGGAGCAGGGCTGAGAATCCTGTATCCCTGCCCTGTTTTTCTGTATCTTTGAGAAGCATATGGGCTTAGTGCAGGCTACTTATTTCTGGCTCTGTAGGAACAGGATTTTTTTTTTTTTAAAAAAAAAACCATCTGAACAGAAGAAATAAAACGGAAGGTAGGCTCTGCTCATGTGCTCATCAAGCTGCACAAATTCCCATCTGCTCTGGAAACATTCACGGGAACAGAAGGACTCTGCCTCCTGAGAATGTTGTTATATCATTATATAACCACAGATGCAGCATGCGGGGATCCCTGTGTACAAATCTTTTAGTGGAGAGACTTGTATGCTGGATATATGTGCTTACACATATATGTGATAGATGCTATACATAATAATGCATGAGTATGCTTATATGTTTTATGTTCATATTTTCAAATATGAAACATAAAATGGAAGCACAGTGTGATTTTTTTGCATCAATGTGCACAACGTGATTCTAACAGAGCAGATGCCACTGTGTTCTAATATGTCTTCAGCTCTGGAGTAAACGTGTTCAGTATAAAACCAGGAGATGAGAGAAACCCAGAGCCCATTGAGGAGGGATTAAAAGAAAGAACCTGTGTTCTGGGTCAGGGAATGGTTTTGACATGCACAGTATTCTCGGGAATGAGTCAGCCCTGTTGCCTGTTGCGAGGAAGGGCTGCACCGAGGGGCACTTGTCCGCGTGTGAAGGCAGCTGTGTGCTCTCTGTTTCAGATGAGTCAAGTTCCAGCCCCGGCAGGCAAGTGTCCTCCTCAGACGGGGGGCAGCCAGGCCAGTCAGACACTGACAGCTCCGTGGACGAGAGTGATTTCGACACAATGCCGGATATTGAGAGTGACAAAAACGTCATCCGGACCAAGGTAACGCGGCCTGGACATGCACTTTGCGATTGTCAGAAAGTTTGGTAGTAGCTACAACTTCAGCATGAGCCCCTCTTCTTTTGACTTTCCTTCTTCAGAGGATGTAAATCTTCTACAGGACATAGATAAAGCATTCAAAAATAACAGCCTATTGCAAGTTGTCATGAAATCTGTTCTGATTCATAGTAACGAACTATCTCCGAGTAAGGGAGCTCAGGTGGCTTAGTGGTAAGGAGTAGTTGTATCGTCCACCCAAAGGTACATAGTCATAGTTCCACTCGCCACTCCGCGGGAAAAGATAGGCAATCAGCCCCCGTGCAATTCACTGCCTTTGAAAACTGCTGGAAGGGTCAGTTATGAGTCAGTTCTAACTTGATGGTGCACAGCAATAACATCAACGTATGTCAGAGTCTAACTGTGTTCCACAGTAGCTTTTTATCTTAATTTTATCATTATTTTCTATGCGTGTACCGTCAAATCGGATCTGACTGGTACAGGAGGAGATTGTCCCTCCTTCTCCAGCAGAGCATCTGGTGGATTCAAACCACATGCCTCTGAGATTGCAGCACAACTTCTTGTCACTAGGCCACCAGAGCTCCCTAATAGCTTTTTTTTTTTTTTTAAAACAAGTGGACCTCCACTCCTTTGTTTGGAGGCACCTTTCTTTGGTAGACTTAACCACATAACCTTTAAATTAGCAGCGCCATGTGTTAATCTCTTCAACCAACTCACTTTATTAATTAGCACATTTTTTCCCCTTGGGGACTGAATAAAGAAAGTGAAAACAAAGCTTTAAAACACTCCACTCATAGCTGACCCTTCGTTGGGCTTCCCAGGCTGCAGGTCGAATGAGAGGTTGCCCATCATTCTCATGAGGATATACAGGTGATTTCGAACCACTGGAAAGGCTCAGCACTAGGGTTAGCCTCACAGCTCCCTATGGACTAGACCACCAGAGCCCCCAGTTAAAAACATGGTAGGGTATAAAATGCCTGGCTGTTGCAAATGAAGGGTAAAATAATCCAACCATATGGGAGAAGTAGATTCATTTGAAGTTGCCCCTGATAAAGAAGGGTACCCTGGTGGCATAGTGGATAAGGGCATGCCTAGTACCCAAAAAGTCAGCAGTTCGAACAGCCTGCTACCCCTCACCCCAGCCACTCCTCAGCAGAAGGATGAAACCATTTGTATTAACAAAGATTACAAGCTTGAAAACCCTGTGAGACAGTTATACTTTGTCCTCAGTGGTCACCGAAAACCCTGTGAGCCTGTTATACTTTGCCCTCTGTGGTCAACTTGAAAGTTTTATTTGATAACACTCCCTGATTCTGTATATATCATTCTTTAGAAAGAAAGTTCAGTTCTTTCCGGTATATATGTTATAGTGCTATATCCAATAAAGAATACACAGTTTCAACTCTCTATCATGCAAGAGAAATGCAGTGGAAACCTCTAAAAGCTTGGAAATTTTTTTTCTTTTTAAAACAATCCCTTTTTGAACTGTAAGAAACATTCAGAACAGCCAGTAATTCTTCCTCACCAGCTAGTTCGTAGTCTGATAAGGAAGATACTAGAATTTTTATTAATATATCCTGAGTGGGGAAAATTATTTGAAAAGGCTTGCTGATTAATTAATTGACTACTGTGCAAAGAGAGGAAATTGCATCATGTCCAGCAACATAACAGAATTCAACAGGGCAGCAAATAACACATGTTGGCAAGTCTGGGGAGAGACTGGAACTCTTATTCACTGCTCATGGGAATGTGCAGCCACTATGAAAGGCAGTCTAGCTCCCTCTCAATGTTGGAAATAGAAATACCATTTGACCCAACAATTCCACTACTGGTAATATACCCTAAAGAAACCAGAGCCGTGACTCAAACAGCTGTATGCACACCCGTTTTTAATGCTGCATTGTTCACAATAACATCCCAATAAGCAACCCAAGTGCTCATCAACAAATTAATGGATAGATAACCATTCATGCAATGGAATATTACTCAACATTGAAAAACAATGAACTAAAAAAACATTACACAACATGGGGAAGCCTGGAAGACATTATATTGAGTGAAATATCTCGGTCGCTACAGGACAAATACTGCATGACATTGCCTTCATAAAATAGGAGTGGCGTGGTAGAATTGGGGAGAGAATGGGAAAAGAGTGGATAGACAATGAACCTGCAATAGAACAGATGAGGGGAAGGACTAGCAAAAAGAATATATGACTTGGCATTGTATGTATGACAACAACCTAGACCGAGGGATGCATTGTGGGGTGGACTGGGGCAGGGGAAGAGGGGGAAAGAAAATGTGCAACAGTCAATACAATTTTTTACAAAGCTATACTGCAATCCCAAGGCAAGTGGTTCAAATCCACCAGCTGCTCCAAGGGAGGACAGACAGTCCCTTCCTGTGCCATTTACTGCCTCTGAAAACTGGAGGGTCAGCTATGTGTTGCTTCTGACTTGATGACACAGAACAATAGCAAATATACTTAGTACTGGGATTGCTGGATCAAATGGTATTTCTATTTTCAACTTTTCAATCAAGCTTCTTCCCATACTTGTAGCAATTGAAATTGTCATTTTCTTAAATTTTAAAGGATTTTTAAAATATATATATGCACTTTTATTTCCAGGGTTACAACTAGTAGGAAAAATTACTCTTTCTCTTATTAGAACTTTTCCAAGAGTTGTTGGCCAGTTTAGAAAATCCTATCACCTACAACCCTATTTTAGTTATCGGGAAATACACAAGAGTAGGATCCAAATCTGAAACGGTCCCATTCACGTTAATCCTACAAATAGATACAATTAGAAGTGGTTGGCATCTCTTTTCAAAGATCAGATGTTATCATTTAAGTAGAAAATCTTCATTAGGAATATTTTTTTCACTCACTAAACTAACTCATCTTTAAATGTTAACTATTTTCTTATGTTTCCTTTTCTTCATGAATGGCTAGTAAAGAAATATTTTATAATTATAAAAGGGTATAATTATGAATAAAATTCAAATATGTAATGCTCATCTTTGTGTTTTATAAAAGAAAAGCCAAGTGTAGCTTCATAATCTCTTTCTGTTTTGCATCCCAGATGTTCCTCTACCTATCAGATTTGTCCAGGAAGGACCGGAGAATTGTCAGCAAGAAATATAAGATTTATTTTTGGTGAGTAAATGACCAGTATTACTGTAGTTCCTCAAAGTAAAATTGAAAGATTAAAAAAGAGAGAACATTTTCTTTGCAAATCCATAACCATTTATGCCACACAATTTCAGTATTTAATGAACCATATATATATAGGGATCTATGCTACATTCCATTGTTGTTGTTGTTATGTGCCATCAAGTAGTTTGTGACTCATAG
>NW_006399782.1:22245950-22284720 GCF_000299155.1 Elephantulus edwardii | reverse complement strand
GGAACAAATATAGATCTCTTCCAGTCAATTGGCCAAGTGGTTGTTCTCCAGATTTCTTGGCACAACTTGGTGAGCACATCCAGGGCAACTCCATAGGGGGAAAGATTTTAAACAAACTAAAGATGCAAACAGGAGCTCTGGTGGCCTGGTGTTAAGGAGATGGGATGCCAACCCAAGGACATGCAGTTTTACTCCACCAGCTGCTCCATGGGAGAAAGATGGACAATCTCCTCCCATGCAATTTGTTATTGTCATGTGCCGTCCAGTTGCCTGCAACTCATAGCGATCCTATGTACTTCAGCTCTGAACCCTGCCCTATCCTGAGCCAGTCTCACTGACTTTGACACACCTACCCCCATTGCCCCAGTTACTATATCAATCCATCTCATCAAGGTCTTCCTCTCCTGCACGGCCCTCCACCCTTCTGAGCAGGATGTCCTTCTCCAAGGACCAGTCCCTCCTGGTCACATGCCCAAAATATGTGAGACAGAACTTCAAAATCCCACTGAGGGGGTCAACTATGTGTTGGTTCCAACTCGATAGTACATAACAACAGAAAAGAAAGAAAAAAACCCCTAAGAATAAGAATCATAGTAAAATCCTGCCTAGTTAGGGATCTGTCTTGGTCAGAGTGCTCTAGAAGATAGAGGTAGTTTATGTATCTACATGTATATAGAGAGAAATTTGCCGAAGGAGATTGGCTCATGCAATTGCAAGGGTTGCCAAGTTCAGAATCCACAGGTTAGGCAGCAGGTGGAGACTTCTGCAAGCTTGCATCCAAAGCTCCTTCAGTCAGGCAGTGGTGAGGAGACAGAGTGATAAATTCTACCAAAATATCTGTCTAATCCTGCCAAAAGCAATCTGCATGTTCAACACAGTCCCAGTACAGATACAAAATTAATTTTTTCAAGGAGATTGAAAGGGAAATTGTCAAGTTTATTTGGAGAGGAAAGAGACCCAGAATAAGCAAGGCACTTCTGAAAAACAAAAATTAAATGAGAGGCATAGCGCTCTCTGACCTCAAATCCTACTACACAATAGTAGTAACCAAAACAGCATGGTAATGGTACAATGGCAGGCACACAGACCAATGAAAGAAAATTGGAAAACCAGAAATAGACCCGGTTATCTATGGTCAACTGATATTCAACACCGAAATAAAATCTATCAGATGGAGAAATGACAACTTCTTCAACAAATGGTGCTGGCAAAATGGGACTGCTACCAGCAAAAAGCTGAAACAGGATCCACATCTCACACCATGTACAAAAATCAACTCAAGGTGGATGAGAGATGTGGGAATAAACCCCAAAGCCATAAAGTTCATCAGAGACAAACTGGAATCAAGCTTAGACAACCTAGTCTATGCTGTAAAGAGATTGCCAAATACAGCCAGAAGTGCACAATCTGAAGAGGTTAAAATTGATGAATGGGACCTACTAAAGATTAAATCCCTCTGCATATCAAAAACATTTTCCAACAGAGTGAAAAGAAATTCTACTGACTAGGAAAAAAACATTTGCAATACCATTTCAGACAAGGGTCTCATATCAAAAGCTTACAGAATCTTATAGGGCTTCCACAAGAAAGAGACTGATAACATAATTACAAAATGAGCAAAAGACATGGAAAGACTTTTCACAAAGGAAGATATTTGGATGGCCAACAGACACATAAAGAAATGCTCTAAATCACTGGCAATAAGAGAGATGCAAATCAAAACCACAATGGGATACCATCTCACTCCAGTAGCAGTGGCAAAGTTTTATAGGACAGAAGTAATAAATGTTGGAGAGGATATATATCTCCACTGAGATATATAACATCATTGATGGGATTATGAAATGGTACAACCACTCTGGAAGGCAGTTTGATGTTTCTTCAAAAAAGCTGAACATAGAAATTCTGTAGGACCCAGCTATTCCACTGCTTGGAATATACCCCAAGAAAATTAGAACTGAGACACAGAGATTTGTACACCAATGTGTACAATAGCAACGTTATTCACCATCACAAGAACATGGAAACAGCCCAAATGTCCAACCACAATAGAATGGATTGAGAAATTATGGTACAATCACACTATAGAATACTACACAGCACGCAGGAGCAATGATTTTGAAAATTACTACCTAATTTATGAAAGACTGGAGAGCATTATACTAAGTGAGCTAACTCAGTCTTATGAAGGACTAATCCAGTGTAAGACCATTATTGTATAAAGAGAAAGATAACTAGTAAAACATGTCTGAGGACCAAAGGAGGGAGGGTAGGAGCAAAGGGGTGAGGATGGCCATGGGGGTAATCATAGGGTCACACACAATTTGATAGGTAGAAGGAGGTGTGTGTAAAGGAAATGGGAAACATCCAGTGTGATGAATGATGTATATAAACTTTGTCAGTAAATCAGCATAAAATAAAAACTTTATTTAAAAAAATCTGTCTATATGTTAGGGGCAGATCACACACCAAGATAACTCCCTTTTCTACTGATTTATCAATTGCCTTACCTTGTGCAACAATGACTAGTATATGACCACACCACTGAGAGTTCTAGCCTAGCAAAATTGACAAATTAATCATTATTAACACAAGAAATCATCTCTCGGAGCAAACTGGGGGTGGGGGGCTGGACATGGAGAAAAGTGCAACAATGAATGAATGGAAAAACAAAATCTCTGTAAATGTTCATTAAAATGATTAAAATAAAATTTTTAAAAAAGAAATCATCTCTCAGAAAGATAAACTAATAATAGATTAACATCTAAATATATTATATCATCACCTGGTAGACTGGCACCATTCTCTCCTCCAATCACTCAGGCTTGGATCTTTGGGAATCTCAAGTGATTTCAGGGGCTGAGTGGCTGGAGAATGAACTACCAGGAGAGATAATACCACCAGCCAATGGCAAAAAGACCTTAGATGGCCTAATGCATGGATGAAGGCTTCCCCAAGAACTACTCCCTTCCCTCAGAAAGACTTGAGCTGAGCCGTATTATAACATCTCTTCCTAGTCTATTCTTTTAACGGGCATAGATATTAGGAGAAAGCAAAGGACAATGGAACCCACATGAAATTTCATTTTGAACGAAGAGATAATAAAAGAGAACCATAACTTCCTTATGTCTTCATGTGATCCATCACTCATTACCTGTACTCTGATTGTTTTAACCCAATGACATCCTTAACGAGATAGGCCCTCATGAGTAATTTGGTTAAGCTAGAAGCACATATTATTTACTTTTTTTTTTTTTTACAAATAGATGGATAAGATGAAGCAAAAAGAACTAAAATGTCTTTATTTTGATTTGTGAGTTGATTTGTTATCTAAAAAAAAAAATAAGTGTTGTAAATTCTAATCCACATACCTTTGGTTATAATTCCATTTGGGAACAAGCTGTCTTTGTTATGTTAAGAGGCCATTTCTGCATGTTTTGTGTTAGTCACCTCTGAGATACAGCAAGAGCAGATTCGGCACAGAGAAGCTGAAGTGGAGGAAGGTAAATACCACACTACATGAGACCACATCTCATGAAGTTCAATGAGAAACAAAAGCTAAAAAAGAGACAAGACTTTCCTCTAGAGACAATGGATAGATAAATCCCCATTCCCCTCGAGGTTCGCTAACTCACTTCTGTCAAATCCAGACCAACTCATAGCCGCCCCTCTAGTGGGCTTTTGGGCAGTTGTAAATCATGCTGGAGAAGATTACACACCTTTCTCACACAGTCACTGGTAAATGCAAACTGCCAGAGAGGCACTACGTTTGGATTAGCAGTTCAGTCCATGAATTCTTACTTCTAGCCTTCTAAACTATGAGAAACTTTCAGATTGTTCTAGTCACTCAGTTGTGGTATTTTTGTTATAGCAGCACTAGATAACCAAGTCAGTTGGGTTTCAATGATAAATCTTCAAGTACCTTATCAGTATATTTTCAGTATTCTCATAAGCAAACTAATAGCAGCTAAATTTTACTTTACTTTCTTATCTCCCCTCCAGACATAGTAACTGTCTTTGTTGCTTCAAATTCCTGGTGACCACATGTGTATCAGAGTAGAATTGTGCACCACTGGGTTTTGCACAGGTGATTTTACAGAGGCACATTACCACATCTCTCTACCAAGGCAAGGGAGCTCTGGTGGCCTAGTGGTAAGAAACTGCACTGCATCCTGAAGGCACACAGTTTGAATCCACCAGTTGCTCCATGGGAGAAGGATGGGCAGCCTCCTCCAGTATGACTGACAGCCTCTGAAAACCCACTGGAGGGTCAGCTATGGGTCAATTATGACTCGATGGTACACAACACAACATCAACTACCAAGTCACTTCTGAATGGACACCATCCTTCAACATTTTAGTGAAGCACAGTAACATTTTCAGTTAGTAGTGAAGTACAAATCCCCAGATTTGGTGGCTCTCTCTAAGGGACTGTCTAGGCAAAGTGTTGGATACCAAATGCTCAAAGGCAAGAGAAGGGAAGAGAACTAAAAACGGGAGCTACACAGTCAGTCTCTAATTACTTTTCCAGATTAACTATGGAACTGGAGGGTGGAAGTTTTCTATTAAGAAACTGAGCAAATATTCCACAGTCAGTTTGAAAAATCATTATTTTATTCTTTCTATCCTACACAGGAACATCATCACCATCGCCGTGTTTTACGCACTGCCCGTGATTCAGCTGGTCATCACCTACCAGACGGTAAGTGCCGTTCACCCCATACTCCCGGCTACTAGACCACAGGGGAAAGATACTTGCTGTGATTTACAGAGAAAGGTTTCACTTAGAATCAGTTCAAGAATTCATTTCCCATTTGGGCTCCAATTGAGCGATGAGTTGGATTTTTCCATTGTTTCACCTTTGACTAACTTTTCAATCTAGTTCTCAATTGTTTTATCACAAAGGGACTTAGAATTTTCCACATTATTTTGTCAACAAATCTGAAATCATCAATTGCAATTTTTTCAGCTAGAATATTTGTTACGTGGATCTTTCATTATCAGTCTGAGGTTCTTTTCATTTTGAGATAATGAGGAGGATACCTATAGTTCCAAACCAAAGCAAAGAGTTACAATGTCTAATTCAACCCATGCTAAAGAATAAACATACAATGGACCGCCAAGAGAACAAATGGGTCTGTCCTAGAGAAGGTGAAACCAAATTGCTCCATGAAGGCAAGGAGTTTGATGCTCTGTCTGACATATTTTGGTCATGTGGACAGGAAGGACAAGTCCTTGGAGAAGGACATCATGCTTGGGAGGGTTGAGGGACAGCACAGGAGAGGAAGACCCAGTATGAGATGGATTGACACAATAAATCGGGATATGAGGGCAGGTGTGTCAGATTGGCTCAGGATAGGGCAAATTTCAGAGATATTGTGCCTAGAGTTGCTATGAGTCACAGTCAACTCAAAGCACATAACAACAACAACATGTCTTGGAGCTCTGGTGGCACAGTGATAAGAAGCTGTGCTGCAACTCCAAAGGCACACAGTATGGATTCACCAGCAACTCAACTGAAAAAGGACAAGCAACCTCCTTCCGTGCAATTAACTACCTCTTAACAACCACTGGAGGGTCAGATAGGGGTTAGTTCTGACTCAAAGACACAACAACTTGTCCTGCAGAACGTACATCCAGAATGAACCGTGGAGGCAAGGATGACATACCTTCATCTCACATACTTTGGTCATGTTGCTAGGAGGGACATTATACTTGGAAAGGTGGAGGGTCAGCGAAAGAGAGGAAGACCATCTACCAGGTGGATTGACACAGGGACCGCTGCAATGGGCTCAGGTGTGTCAGAGACAAGGAGGAGGGCACAGGACAGGACAAGGTTCAGATCTGTTGTTCATAGGACCACTCTGAGTTGTATTCAATGGCTGCTAACAGCATCTTGTTAAAAGTAAATATTTTTTTTAAAGTAAATATTTCTGTACAATTAAAAATAGCTTCATAAGACCATAAATTTTTTCCCAAAATTTTATTATATAATAAAAGTTTACAAAGCATAGGGGTTTTTTTCCAATCATTCCTGTACATTTTATTCTAAAGTATCAGTTACCAAACTCAATGTCTAATCATTCATCCATTCCGTATTGTCTTTTCTTCCACCCATATTAATAAGTATTCATTATTTATTTAATTCTTTTCTACTCTCCCTCTTTCCTTCCCTGGTAACCACCTTATTATGGTTCTCTGCGTTAAAACATTTATTTAGCTTTTCATAATGGTTGTCTTCTGTTTGTCCTTTGGTGACTTATTCAACATATCCTCTATGTTATATGGTATTTCACAAATTCATTGTTTTTCCATGTTGTATAATATTCCATGTGTGATGTACCATACTTTTTTTATCCATTCATTCAATCATCATGGACACTTGGGTTGTTTCCTACTCTTTGCTATTGTAAAAAATGCTGCAGCAACCATGATTATGTATATATCTATTCATGTCCCAGAAATAATGAAAAAATAATAATAAATCAGCTTAACCTGGTCAATGATGTTCACATCTATAGAATTAACTGTATTTGTGAAAACTCATTTACATTTTTTCATTCAGATGGGATAGACTCAAGGTCAATTATTGGTTCTTGTGGATTTTATTTCATTTTGCTTTAGCTTTAGTTTGAATTTGCATATGAGTAGTTGATGGTCTGTCCTACAGTCAGCATCTGGCCTACTTTTCATAGCTGATATTGAGCTTCTCCAGCAATTTTTTTTCCACAGATGTAGTGGACCTGATTCTTGAGTGTACCACCAGGAGAAACCCATGTATATAGTTGCTGTTTGGCTATGCAAAGGCATTTGACTATGGGGTTCGCAACAAATTATGACTAACCTTGAGAAAAAAATGGGAATTCCAGAACACTTGATTGTGCTCATGCAAAACCTGTACTTGGACCAGGAACATTCTTCAGAACAGAGCAAGCAAACACTGCATGGTTCAAAATCAGGAAAGGAGTGTGTCAGGGATGTGTCCTGTCTCCATACCTTTTCAATCTATATGCAGAACAGATCATTTGGGAGGCTGGGCTTTTATGAAGAGGAATGTGGTATCAGGATTGGAGGAAGACTCATCAACAACCTGCGTTATGAAGATGACACAACTTGCTCACTAAAACTGAGGAAGATCTGAGTGTTTGTTACAGAAGGTCAAGGACTATATTCTTCAATAAGAATTGAAAGTCAACATCAAGAAAACAAATATTCTCACCACTGGGCCAATTGGCAGCATTACAATAGATGGGGAAAAGATCAAGGTTGTTAACAATTTCACTTTGCTCTGATCCACCACAATCAACACTCTGCGTTTTCAGTCAATAAATCAAAGACAATTTACTCTGGGAAAAGCTGTTGTAGGTACCTCTCCAAAGAGCAAGGATGTCTGTCTGGAAACTAATGTGTGCCTCCTTTAGACCATGGTCTTTGCAATTACTTGCTGTGCATCAGAGAGCTGAACAATGAGTAGGGTTGACAGAAGAAGAATTGATGCCTTTGAGTTGTGGCGTTGGAGAACAGTATTGAGTATACAATGGACTGCCAAGAAAACAAACTGGTGAAAACAGGCTGCTTGGAGGCAAGAATTGTAAAGCTCCATCTCACATACTTTGGGCATGTTGCTAGGAGGTACCAGTCCCTGGAGAAGGCCATCATACTTGGAAGGGTGTAGGGATAGCACAGGAAAGATCCGAGGTGAGGTAAATTGACAGAGTAACTGGAGAAATAGGGGTAAGTGTGTTGGAGACAGTGAGACTGGCTCAGGATAGAGCAGAATTCAGAGCTATCATACACAAGGTCATTATGAGTAGGTGACTCGAAGGCATGTAACAACGACATTTACATTAGTATGAAGCTGATGTTATTTTTAATGCAGTGGTTCTCAAACTTTGCCTTGTGTTAAAACCACTTATGAACTTTTTTAAAATGCCAGTGTCCCCCTGACCTCCAAACCAATTAAATCCATCTTTGGGATTAGCACCAGGCATTAGTCATTGTGAAGCTCCCAGTGGTTCTAATATCCAAGTGCAGTTTGAGAACCAATGGTCTCATAATATGCAGTCAATTCAATACATAAATGATTAGAGCAAAGATTTTATGTGGTTTCAGCATCACTGGTTATAATTTAAATAGTCTCTTAATATTTTGAGGCTCTCTCAGAAAATAATGTTGCTTAAATTATGCTGTTGTCTGGGAAAGGTTCTTAAGAGAAAGTAATGAGTGTATAAAAATGAACACACATTTCCTTCTATCTGCCACTGTTATCATTTCAACCCAAAGGATCAGACAATTGAATAGCCCCCAGTATTAATCTAGAAAATAGGACATAGTATAACTACTTGAAAGGCGGTCCCCACTGTTAGCATCCTTTTATTCTTCTTTTATAATGAGAGCAAAAGGAAAAACACTTGGTTGAATTCTACCTGGGAGCCACATAATGGGAAGATGAAAAGAATATTTTAATTCAAAGTAGGATGATAGTATCTGAAGGAAATGTGTCTGTGCCATGTGGAAGATGATGCCTGATCCCTGCGGAGAGGGAGCACGGTGTGCATTGCAAACCACACACAGTTCATCCCTGTGCAGTGTTTGCCTTTCATGAGTCCAGACTGGGCTCAGAGGAGATAGAAAATCTGCATTTCCTCTCTCACTTTACAGGTGGTAAATGTTACTGGCAACCAGGACATCTGCTATTACAACTTCCTGTGTGCTCACCCGTTGGGTGTCCTGAGGTAAGCCCAGGCCTCTTGTTGCCCCAGGAGGCATTTAGAGCCTTTATTCAGTGTTAATCGCAGTTATCGAAAATCCTGAAGACAATTTTGGAACATTACCTTAGTTAAGGCTACCCACACCCAACCTCTTGCTAGCCCTATTGGATAGAATAAAACTGCCCCAAAGAGTTTCAAAGGCTGTAAAATCTTTATGGAAGTCCACTACCACATCTTCTTTCCAAAGGGTGGCTGGTGGACTCAAACCCCCAATCTTTTCCGTTAGCAGAAAAGAGCTTAGTCACTGTGTCACCATAGCTTCTTCAGTTAATGGTGGAGAAGAATTAAATCAAGACAATAAATTCACATATACTTCTCTCGTTCTTATCCTAGCAGTTCAGAAAACATTGCTAAGAAAAGTTTACTGAAAAGAAGATAGTGATGCTTTTTTAAAGTGGAAAATAAAATAAAGGGAGTGGTACTTGTCTATGGTCATGAGGTAACAGAATGACATCTCATTCAATCCATTAAGTAACCTCATGAGACAGTCATAACTTTTATTACCCCTGGGAGCATTGGTGTTTCATTGGTAGACTTCCATATAGGGAGAAGTCCACCAATGAATCGGTCTGGGTTGAATTCCTGGCCAATGCATTCCATGCACGGCTGCCATCACCCACCTACCTGTGGGGGCTCACTTGTTGCTATGATACAGAACAGATTTTCTTGGAGCTTCAAGACCAGGAATTCAGCTCTGGTGGTATGGACCCTAGGAAATTGCACTCCTAACCCAAAGGTGGTTTGAAACCGTCTTCCACTTCTTAGGAGAAAGATCCTCCCATGCGATTTGTAGCCTTGAAAACCCAATGGAGGATCAGCTATGAGTTGATTCCAACTTAACAGCAGTGAGTGACTAGGTGTCTTCCTCAAGAATGGCCTGCTAAGTTTCTTCTGAAAATCAGCCAGCAAAAACCCTATGAATCAAAATGGTCCCATCTACAGCCCCTAATAGAGATGGAACAGGATCGGGCATCGTGCAGGTGTATTGTGCCAGGGCTCCCCATAGGCTGGGACCTCCTCAAGAGTTAGAAACTTACTCAAAAATTAGTACGCTAGTTTTTAGAGAAAGACACCAAAGCTGAGAAAGCTAAGCACTTGTAAAAGATGCCTCAACTACTATTGCCGTTGAGAACGGACCCCAGGCCTACTGGCGCCTCTGAAATCCAGTTCCTGTCGCCGTGAGGGAAGCAGAAGGAGCAGTAGCCCGGAAGTTAGGAGCCTGCCTACTCACTGTAGAACTAAACCAGTCTCAGTTTTCTGAGCTTAAGTTGCAGACTGTGGCCACCTGATACTTACCCTCAAAATTCAGTCATAGAGCCATGTGTCAATGCACAAAATGTGTACTTCTATAAGAATTGACTCTCACAACATAGCTGAAATACATGATTAAACGTCCCATCTTCCCAGAATTCATACCATGTCGGTATCAAAGGGACTAGAAAGCAGTAAGGTAGGTAGTTGTTGTTGTTGTTGTTGTTGTTGTTGTTGTTATGTGCCATGGAGTCATTTGCGACTCATAGCGACCCTATGTACAACAGCCCTAAACCCTGCTCTATCCTGTGCCAATCGCATTGCCTCTGACACACCCATCCCGATTACCCCAGTCACTGAAGCAATCCACCTCATAGAGGGTCTTCCCTTCCTGTGCTGTCCCTCCACTCTGCCCAGCATGAAGTCCCTCTCCAAGGACCTGTCTCTCCTTACAACATGTCCAAAGTATGTCAGACGAAGCCCCAGAATCCTTGCCTCCAAGCAGTAGCCTGGTTTAACCCTCTCCAGGATGGATCTGCTTGTTTTCTTGGCAGTCCATGGTACATTCAATACTCTTCTCCAGCATCACAGCTCAAAGGTGTCAATTCTCCTTCTATCCTCCCTAGTCATTGTCCAACTCTCTGATGCATAACAAGTGACTGCAAAAACCATGGCCTGTATCAGGCAAACTTTAGTCTCCAGAGAGACACCGTTGCTCTTGAGTACTTTAGGTAGGTATTAGGGAAACTAAAATCTGAGAGAGAACAGACACATTATCGCAGCAGTGGGATTGGGGATGCTTTGTTTTGGTTTGAGTTATTTTGTATTAAGCATACAAAAAATAAGGAGTTAGGGAGCTCTTGTGGCCTAGTGGCAAGAAGTTATGCTGCAATCCCAAAGGCATGCAGTTCAAACCCACCAGATGCTCCGCTGGAGAAGGAGGGGAAATCTCCTCCTATGTCAGCTGAATCTGATTTGATGGTATGCAACAAGGAAGGGGGAGAAATAAGTTGGGTTAAAGATGATTTCTAATGATGTCTTGCCCTGAAATCTTGAGGATAAGTTAGCAAGAAAACTGAATGCTGATTCATTCAGTCATTGACACACTCATCGTGTGAATTCCTTTGATTGCCTTGACTCTGTCATTCCTGCAGTGCCTTCAACAACATTCTCAGTAACCTGGGTCATGTGCTTTTGGGCTTGCTCTTCCTGCTGATAGTTTTACGGCGGGACGTTCTCCACCGAAGAGCTCTGGAGGCCAAGGACATCTTCGCAATGGTGAGGAGAAGCTGGTAAATTGGAGATAGGGAGCTAGAAAGGATTCTGGCTCCAAGCAGGATCTGCAAAGGGGAGGGACACTCGTTTAATGTCGTGAGGGTCTTGCAGCATAATGAGCCACAGTATACTAATGACTGAAGAATGAACTTCCAGGTCTATGCTTAGGTCACTAATTACTGTCTTCACATTGACTAACCACAGCCCTTCTCCTTTTTTCAGGAGTATGGGATCCCCAAGCACTTTGGTCTCTTCTATGCGATGGGCATTGCGTTAATGATGGAAGGGGTACTCAGTGCTTGCTACCATGTCTGCCCCAATTACTCCAACTTCCAATTTGGTAAGTAGAATTTAGGTCAACAAGGATTTAAGTTAAAGGAGTGTTAGCTTAGGACCCCCTACAAAGGGCCAAAATTAAGCTTGGAAGAATTAAATAGTGTTTCATGTGAGATGACGTGATCTGAGGGCACAGCTCCGTGGAACATGACAACAATTTAGGTTAGAAAACACTCAACACTGAATGTTGATGCCACAGCTAGAACTGAGAGCTAGCAGCGGGCTGAATGTGAGGCAGCACCTCAGACAGAATGCCCCAAGAGAGTTGGCTCAATTTGGCAGTTGCTTTGGTGTGTGAAAATAATGGAAAATGTAGTTCAGACTGGATTAAATAATAATAGTGGCTTAAATCACCTGGCCATCTGGAAGTCCAGAGAGAGGTGAGACTTGCAACTGGATGAATCGAATGACTGCCTGCATTCCTGGGTGGCCTTGGTTGTCCCTCAGACCATCTGGTTTAGCCTCGGGCCATCTTCCTTCATGGTGATAGAAAATATCTGTCACAGAGCCTGGCTTCATGTCTTCCCCCCACAATATCCAGAGGAGAGAAAACAAAAACAAAAAAACAAAACAAAAAAAAAACAAACCAACCCACCAACACCCAGGTTTGTAGGAGATCTTTTAGGAGCAAGAAAACTTATTTTCCAGAAATTCTCAGATGAATTGCGCTCACACTGAAACCACATAAACACTCACAAACCTATTCCTGGCTCAGGTCTGGGTCGCTACATCAATCATAGTGAAAAACAAGGTGAGATTATCTTTAGACCAATCAGATCCTACCTTGGAGCAATGGTTATATTGTACTTCTGGAAGTACATACACTGAACAGTATGTATTTCTGAACTGGAAAGGGGGTGGATATGTGTTAGCATTGAGATACTGTTAAGAAGGAGGAAGGAAAGAATTGACGCTGGTAACCATGACATCCTCATTCAAGGATAAAGTCATTTGGGTTTTTTATTGGGGAAGGGCGCTGTTGAGCAGACAACAGAAATTTCTTTTTCACAATTTAGGATCCTAGAAGCCGGCCTTCAACGTGCTGGTTCAAGGGGAAGGCTTTCCTTCTCTGTCAGCTCTGGAGGAAGGATGTTTATCTCCTCAGCTCTGCTTCCTTGGAGAGCTCTCTGTGGATTGGCATCAATCCTCCTCCATTTCTGTTTAATCTCTCTTATATCTCAAAAGAGATGGACTCAAGATATACATTTGACATTCCTTCCTCAGTCACATAATGAAGACCAGCCCATCCCAAATGTTCTACTAGTTGTGCAATCAGAGACTCAACATTCAGTCTCATTGTCCTCAAGTCAGAACTGACTCATAGCTGACCCTTCAGTGGGTTTTCAGAGCCTGTCAATCACATGGGAGAGACTGCCCATTTTTCTCCCTCAGAGTCACTGGTGGATTCGAGCCACCCGCCTTGGGGTCAGTAGTACAACTCCCTACTGAAACCAGAATCAGCAGCAGTTCAGGTCCACCCAGAAATGCCTCAGAAACAACAGCTTGACACTATTGTTCTATCTTCAAGTTTATGAATCCTTTTCATCTGCCATTAACCCCACTTAGCATATTTCAATTGAGATGCCTGTGTATGTGTGATTTGAGTCAGAGTTTACAAAGCAAATTGTTTTTCCATTCAACTGATAATTAACAATTTGTTTTATAACATTAATTAAAATACTCGCAATGTCTTCACACTTTGCCCCACTTCTTTCCTGTAACTCTCATTTCCATTAATCCTGCTATCTTATTCCTTCCTGCCCTCTGAGTTTCAAAGGATAAGAATTTTTTAATGGTCATTTTTATGTTTCTTCTCTGGTAACTCATCAAAACATATTTTAACTGGGAGTCATTTACTTTCTGTTTTGTTTCTAGGCTATATAACTATTTCTATAAATAATCCATGTAGTTTTATTTCAGGGTGCTAAGAAGGGCCTCCTATATATCCACCTAGGACTCTTATTGTCATACTGCCTAAAATTTCACCATTACTGATTCCCTCCCTTTTAAAAAACACTTTTTTTCGTGACTTGAATGACTTGAGTTTACCAAGCATATTGATTTTTTCAACAAGGCCAGATATGCATGAATCAACCATTCGTATATTCTTTGTTCCATTATATTAATTGCAGTACACACTGTGTCTGACTGTCCAACCACTCCGTGTTGTCCTTCCTTTTACCCATTCTAATAATCATTCATTGTCTATCAATTAATTTTTCTTCTCTGTAGTTGAGGATTATTATTGTTGTTATTGTTATTATTTTTGAGCTCTGACGGCATAGTGGTAAGGACCTGTGCTGTCAATCCAAAGGTATACTGTCCTAATCTCTAATCCACCCGCTGCTCCATGGGAGAAAGATGGGCAGTGTCCTCCTGTGTCATTTATTGCTTCTGAACACTCGCTGGAGCGTCAGCTATGAGTTGGTTCTGACTCAACTAGAGAATGTTGATAACAACTACATTGAACCTCCTTGGAGGAGGTTAGAAATGATAAAAAGCACTAAGGCGGTGGGAAGTCTACCTGGGGAGCTATACATATGAGGGCTCTCTACATGATCTAAAGATAGCAAACACTTCACAGACTGAATGAGAGAGAATACTTTGAGGTGGAAGAGAAACCCAGAAAGTGTCATTCAGTGTGTCAGCTCCTGACTCGCTCCCCCTCTGCATCTACAGACACCTCCTTCATGTACATGATTGCCGGCCTCTGCATGCTGAAACTCTACCAGACGCGCCACCCAGACATCAACGCCAGCGCGTACTCAGCCTACGCCTCCTTTGCTGTGGTCATCATGCTCACCGTCCTCGGAGTGGTGAGTCCCTCTCCACCACCTTCACTCTGCCTTTCAGAAGAGCCCCATTGGGAGGTTTCTGTTGTTTGTTGGACCTCAAATGAACTGGTTTGGATTAATCGTAATCCTTGGTATATGACACATTCTCAACATTGATCAATTCATGGCATACTCTTATTTCATTATCTAGCTATTTTTTCATCATGCAATATATAAAAGCAAGTTCTGGTGGCTGAGTGGCAAAGACCCAAAGGCACGTGGTTTAAGACCACAAGCTGCTCCCCAGGAAAAGAATGGGCAATCTCTCCCCTCCTCCCCTGTGATTAACTGCCTTTGAAAACCCACTGGAGGGTCAGTTAGGGGTTGGTTCTGACTCTAGCAACAGTACAAAACTGTAGTTTATCACAAGAGTACACAATTAAGGTTGCATAGTGGAGTGTACTTGGGGCGGTGGGAGGGGTACGGGGGGATTGTGTACCAGGGAGGGAGTCTTTATTTTACTTTTGAAAGAGAGGAGCAAACTGGGGGGACGGGGGCAGAGGGCTGGGTGGGTAGAGAAGTGCAGCAATGAATCAATGGAAATCCAAATTCTCTGTAAATGTTCATTAAAATTATTTTTTAAAAATTAAAAAAAAAAAAACACAAAACTGTAGTTTAGTGGATTCCAACTCATAGCAAACCTGTATAGGATAGTAGAACTTCCCATAGAGTTTTCTCGGTTGTTGTAATGTCATCAAATTAGAACTCATTGTTGTTGAGTTGGAACTGACTCATAGCTGACCCTCCAACTGGTTTTTGGAGGCTGTAAATTACATCTTCTCCCTCAGAGTCACTGGTGAATTTGAACCACCAGAGAAGTGCCTTTGGATTGGCAGTGCAGCAGCCTATGGACCAGAGTCCCCTGTAATGTAAGAAGCACCTGTCCTTTGGATATAGAGCTGGGACTTGACGCATAGAGACGCTCACACTGTTTGGCAAGGCTGACTTCAAAGTTAGTGATTTCTATGTGTCCATGAGCAACAAATGTTGGTTGTCTGCAGTAATTTGAAAAGCATTAGCTTCACCTTTAGACCCGTTTTCCTTCACCAGGGTCCTTCAGCTCCTTTGCCTCACCCTTTTTCACCTTCATTTGGCCAGGAGTCCTTGGGCAACAATTGCTATTCTTGCAGTATGATCATTGTAAGTTGAAAGAAGGGAAGAAAAATAAAACCTACACAAAGCTCCTACATCCAAGCAGACAGATTTTATAGAGCTCTGTAGGAAAAAATCCTGAGCAAAGTTAACTTCCATCTTTACCCCTAGGTTTTTGGAAAAAATGATGTGTGGTTCTGGGTCATCTTTTCTGCAATCCATATTCTGGCTTCTCTGGCCCTCAGCTCCCAGATCTACTACATGGGCCGTTTCAAAATAGGTAAGTCATTCATTGTTCCATAATAAATACATGGACTTTTCCCCCCTGAGAAAACAGATAGACATCATCTCAATTTATTCTAAATGAAAACACTGTCAGGCATTCCTGAATGCTATGCTTAACAGCCTATTTCCTTTCCAAGAGCTTCATCTCCCTTCAGGATTTGAATAAACTATTAGCATTAGTTCTGTTTCCAACTGAGAAACTAAACTTGCTAGACCTTAACACTAAGGCAGAGTTCCTAGTCCCAAATACTTTGCAATTCACCCATTTTAAAAGTGCTATGGAGAATACCTAAAAGAAAAAAAAAATAGTGTTTTTAACATTTAGAAAGACCATTTCTCAAGTCATAGAAAATGGTTACCAAAATATGTTGCATCTTGTTTCCAAATTCCGGCACTAGAACTTCATGCAGCCCACCTATTGATGGTAGAGTGTGGGATACCTGTAGAGTCCCCGACAATGTGAATGTCCCAGCACTGAATGTTCTAGAAAGATCATCTGTTACTAGGCCATCATACAGAGGCACTTGTGTTCAACTTGTGTTAAAGTATTTAAACTTTGCAAAGTATTTCAAGGTCTACAAAGTCTGACTTACATATTGTTTTATACATTTCAAAACAAATCATTGTATATGAAGAGAGGTCCTTCCCCGATATTTGAAAAATCTAGAGCAAGAATACAAAGATAGGTCCACACCCTTTATGTCTAAAAAGTTTAATGTTATAAACCAGACTGGGGGCGGAGAACCCAACTAAATATGTTTCATAAATAAAAGCAACCGAGTGTTAAATATAATGTGCCTTCATTATAACGTAGAAAACCAAGTTCAAATCCAGAATTCTCAGTTCCACAAAAGAACACTCTAGAACACGTCTGTGTAGGAAAGGGAGTGCCCAGCCCCCACCTGACTGGATGTCCATTCCCACTCCTAACTCTGTTAAACATCATGTTGGGTATCACAGGTATGCTTATAAGCACTCCACACTCCAGTATTTAATACTGAACAATTCCTTCAACAAATAGCCAGCTCTTGGCCACGCCCCATATACATGGTGCTATCCAGCCTTGAGAAGAGTAATCAGGAAATGTGTCTACTTAGACCCTGAGAGCAGGCTCTCATCCATCTGGTCTTGGGATTCTGAGATCCAGGAACTCAGAAAGTGGTCTAGAAGAGGAAGGAAGTTGAGTAGCTTCCTTATCCTGACAGATGTCTCACTTCACGGTGAATGAGGGTTCCTCTTGTACAGGTCTAAAAAAAATCTGCATACGCAAAAGACTTGAAGACAGAAAAACCAAAGACAACAATTTCTCAGTTAGAAGTTTGTTTTCCTTTTGCGCCTAGGTCAGTGGATTTACCCTTGACAGTTCAATAATTTAAATGATTTAGCCAGTTCATCTCCAAGTTCCCCAGTCACAGCACCATTTGTTGGTTGTACAGAACATTTGATATTGCAATGTGGACATAACCCAACCTTCACTTCGCTTCAGGCTGAATAAGGTCATGTAAATGAAACTTTCAAAAATGGAAAGTGACTTTGAGCATTATTGTTCACCAATTTCTCAGAATTGGAGTGGGGCAGGAAATCTCGAATACACATAAATGTAGTGATAATGATGGCTAGTGCGTAGATGAGCTATGAATATACTTATACCACCTTGTACCCATGCAATTTTGTGATACTAAATTAGCTTACCTGTTAGAAAGGACAAACTTAACATCATATATTATGGCCAAGTTTGTCAGGGTTCCAGTAAAAAAAGTATGTCACACACAAAGATGTCAAAGATGACTCATTTGCAAAGGGAATGTTTGTAAAGGCGTGGCCCTTGTAGAAAGGTAGCCTGCCGTAAGCTGGGGTCAGTAGCACTGAAGCTTCTGCCACATGTAAACCCAAAAGGACAGATAGGAGGTAGTTAGCAAACATGGAAAAGGAGTCACACTGAAATGAGCAGTGACCTTTGGTTTACAGGCACAGCCAGCCCAAGACAACCTATAGGGAGGTTGCCGGGAAAATAAATACCCTGAGATCACTGCTTCCCTGCTGAGCTTCTCTACTGCCAAGTCAAAGGGTAGAAGAGAGTTTAGGAACCCCGCTTCATGTCATCCCCATAAGTCAGTCATGATGCCGGCTAGGGCACCATGCAAGATGGCCAAAGTACAACTTTGCCTGGCTATTTTTCATTTGCCTACCTAGGGAAGTTTCCTGTAGTGAGTGGTTATTAGTTTTTACCAGAGTCAAAGAAAAACTTACTGTTTAGCTATACCAATGGCTGCATCTCGATTTAATCCAAACACAGGCATTTGGATTTGTGGAAAGTGACTCAGGCAATGCCAGCCTCCTTGTTCATTTCATCAGCTATCTTTTTTCACTTTCTCAGCTCACATGCTCTTTTCCTTTGTGGTCCTCTAGGTGCACATGAAAGCAAATATAAACATCAAAACAGCAGGGATGAGGCAGGGCTTACATAAGTAATATGGAAAAAGCATCCTGACCAGCATTGTGGTCCAGATCATGACCCTGTATATCTTCCTCTCTAACATCAACTAAGCCCTGTTGCCATTGATTCTGACTCATGACAACTCCATGTGTGCCAGAGGATAGCTGGATAATGTAGGGTTTTCAAGAGTTAACATTTCTGGAGCAAATCACCAGACTGTTTTTCTGAGGCACTGCTGGGGGAACTAGACCTGCCAACTCTTTGATTAGCAGACAAATACATTCTCTACATATACCATCCAGAACCCTAGACTACAGGAATTCCTCATTCCTCATGCCTCATGCCAAGTGGGGACAAAAATGTGTAGAGAGGCACGTTTTTATTCATAAGTATGTCAAACAGTTTGTGCTTTGTTGCTAACCCAAGGATGGCAACCCACCCAGCAATACATAGTATCAAGGCTTGGCATCTGCATTTGTAACATCACAGCCAAGAAGACTTGGGGCAGTGTTTCTCTGTAACCCTGGGGACTCCCTGAGTCACAATTAGTTTGACAGCAACCAAAAACAAAAGTATGAGTGTTTGGAGACATCCAGAAGATGTTTGGGTTCTCTTTAAGGAACAAATGTTCCTTTCATAATCAGAAAACAAAATTAAAGGTATCTTTTTTTTGGGGGGGTGGAATTAACCAGTCAGTTTACCTATTTGGCTACCTTCTTAAAATTTTTTTTCTCATTTCTTCTCTGCTTCCGACTGATTCAGATGTTTCTGACACAGGTAATGTTTAGCCACTTTTATTAGGGCTTTCTATTGTTTTGTTTGTTTTGTTAATCATCTCACTTACTTTCCTACCTGCTTCATGAACACCCTTTATCCAGGTAGACAGGCTCAGGGGGAGAGGACCACAGAGAGGTTGAGAGTACAGGGTGCATTTTGACCCAGACTGTGCTGCACTTTTCCTGTGTGATTGTGGACACAGAATCTGCTTGAACATGTGCCCAACCTTCATATTCCAGTATATTTATCCAGGGACCACTGGTTAACTAGTTCTCTGGGGAACCCCAGAAAAAGAGTAGCATTTGCAACAGAACTGGAAGCCATACTCCCTGAGATGGTAGACCCAGCCTTGCATCTGATATCTCCAGTACAAATGGCTCACAGGAAGTCTGCTCTACTCCAGACCCTGACTCTGCTGGTTCTAACAGGCACATTCACTGTCATGTCATCTTTTGTGAGGATTGAAACTAATCAACATTTCATATATTTGAAATCTTTCCACTATATTAACATTCCTTTGATTATTGTTTCAACGTAGGTGTCGACTTTCTGTCCCTCCCAGTGTTCCTTGACTTAATTCTTACTAGTATAACTACCACTGAGAAATTTTTAAGCTAAGATTTCCTGTCTTTTAGGGAAATGGATTTAAGAGGATCAATAATATCTCTGTCAAAAGAGAAACCTTGCCAGGGTAGATGCCAAACAAAAGGAAGTCTAATTAAAGAAAGCATGTTGATAAGAGCCTGCCAGCCTGTCTGTTAGCTATGAGTGCTTGTATGTGTATTTCACTTGTCTTTTCACTATATGATGCATGGATGTGGCATGTCCTTTGTGACAGGACAAGTGGTTACGGTCATCATGTCTTAAAGCAAACTTTTATTGCAAATCTATTTATTATTATGGTTGTTTTGGTGAGATGGAGAAAACAGAACCTTGCCTCCAGAAGTTTCTCCTATAATTGGGTATTTGACATTATCTCTTACTAAGCCTTCTTACTGTATGATTGTTGTCATCAACAGACTGGGGAATTTTCCGGCGGGTCGCCATGGTATTGTATACAGACTGCATCCACCAGTGTAGCCGGCCTCTGTACATGGTACGTGGATGGACCTGTGTTCCTTGGCCTTCTCCCAGGAGGTGGGGCCCCAGCAGGAGGGGCAGGCTGGGAACAGCCACATCAAACTCCCCAAATCAAGAAAGACAGATAATCCAGGGTGGCTGAGGACCAGCTAGGGGAAAATGGTGCTCATTCTTCTTCTCACTCATAAATGATGGCTGATCCCATTTTTAAAAGCAGAATATTTGTTAGTATATGAAGGGAGAGGAAATGCAACATGTGCAAAACTTTCACAAAGTGATAATTGGAAAATCAAGACATGTACCACAAAAATAATAATCCAAAACTGAAACTGAAAGGACCACCACTAACAGGTTACCCCAAGACAGTAGACAGGAACCAATCTATCTTGAACAAACGTAAGACAGAGTGACTCCATCACCTACATGAGGATTTTTTTCACATTGTATATCTCTGCATTGTTTAATTGTCATCATAAACAGTAACTTTCTTTAAAGTGAGATTATTTTTGGAGGGCAGAAATATACTTTACAAAGTTCTTCCTTTGAACATAAGGTATCTTTTCTGTACTGAGTGGAGGCATCAGAGCAATGGTCTCAGCTCTGATTCATTGACTTTGTGAAGGCTACTGACCTCCACAAAGCCCATTGCACCAAATAGTCCGTGATGCTGTGGTGAGAAGTCATGAGGCTACTTGGGCCTGGCATAAAATTAAGCTCTTGGTAAAGCTGGCACACCAACCTAAGCCATGTGGATGACATAATCCTGCTTGCAGAAAGTGAAGACTGGAAACACTTACTGAAGAAGAAAAAAAAAACCGAAAGCCTTCAATATGGATTACAACTCAACATCAAGAGAGGGAATTCTGGTGGCCTAGTGGTAAAGAGTTCTACTGCCAAGTTAATGGTAGGTGGTTCAAACCCACCAGCTGTTCTTCAGGAGAAAGACAGGCCATCTCCTCCTGTGCAGTTTACTACCTCTGAAAACCCACTTGAGGTCAGCTAATATGAATTAGTTCCAACTCAACAGCGCATAACAACAATACCCAGAAAATGAAAATCCCCGCCACTGGGCCAATAGACAGCATCATGATAGAGAGAGAAAAGATTGCAGTTGTCAGAGACTTCCTTTTACCTGAATATAAAACTAACACCCAATATTTAAGAAATCAAAAGATAGACTTGATTGGAAAAATCTGCTATCAAGGTCCTCCTTCAAGTGGTAAAGAACAAAGATTTTCATTGAAGACTAAGATGAACCTGATCCAAATCATGGTATTTTCAGTTGCTTCATGTGTATCTGAACATGTGATAATGAATAAGGAAAATCAAAGAATTTCTACTTTTGAGTTGTGTTGGAAAAGAATATTGCATTATCTCCTGGACTGCCAAAAGAACAAACAGATCTGTCTGAGGGGAAATGCAAGTATAATGGTAAGGGTAGTGAAATGTCATCTCATGTTTTATGGGTGTGTTGTAAGGAGTGGCCAGTCCTTGGAAAAAACCTTGGGAAAGTCAGAGGGTTCACAAAAGAAGCCTCTTAACAAGGTGGAGTGACACAACAATGGCTTTTGAATGGCAGAGGCCATGGAGATGGTACAGGGTAGGCCAAGGTTTTGATATGTGGTTCATAGGGTTACTATAAGTCATAGTCAATTTGACAGCACCTAACAGCAACATAGCAAAGATGGCACAAGGAAGAGGAAGGTGGAAAAAAGCCAAAGATGGCACAAGGAGTTCTGATGGCATAGTGTATGACAAGTTGTGCTCCTAACTGAAAGGTTAACAGATTAGATCCCCCAGCTGCTCTTGGGCAAAAGAGGAGAAGTCTCCTCCCTTAAAGATTTAAAACCTCAGAAACACAATGGAGGGCCATCTTTATGAGCCAGAGAACAATCATTGGTATCTGGATGTTTAGAGCTTGAAATACAGCACATAGTGATAACAGAAAGTTTGGTGGTTCAAATCCACCAATCACTTTGTGAGAGATGAGATAGTTTTCTCTTGTAAAAATTCACAGCCTTAAAAACTTACTGGAGTGTTGCCATAAAGTAGATTCAACATGAGCACAATGGGTTGGCTTTGGTTTTGGTAAAGGTGGTGCAAACAATATTTGGCTTCTAACTGAAAAGTTTCCACCCAGAAGTTCAGTGGGAGAAAGATCTGGCAATTGGCCCCCAACTAAAGGGCAGAGCGAAGAAGACCTGAGGGGCAGTTCTGCTGTGTCACATGGGGAAACTGAGTCAAGATAAACTCAGTGGCACCAAACAACAACAATAACTGTCCTTTATAATCACAACGGTCTTTTTAAAAGGAATATGGAAGTCTCTTAGCTCTCTAAAATTATGGGAAGAGCTATAAACACTAAAACTTGCATTGACTTAAAACAGGATTTTTTTTTTTCACCTAAGCATCAAAACAATTCATTAGGACCTATGAGTATTTTGAGAGTTAAGTATCGGCTAGCTGTGAAGCATGAAAGAGAAGCGATTAAATGTTTTGTGTGAAATGTGCATGGCCTGCTATTAATATTTTCCAAACCACGATATTTCCTCTAAGTTGGATGGATTACTCAGAAAGACAGAATCTCTATTTTTAAATAATAGATGAGTGGTCAAGCAAATGCAAGTAAACTCAGAAGGTACCTGAAAGAGTTTGCAAAGGAGAAGGGTTGATTTATGAATAAATCTCTATAGAGTGGTTGTCATCAGCTATTGGTGTCAGTTGTCATGGAGTTGATTCCAAATTTCTGGGTGATCCATTTTGTAAACTGATCACTGGGTCTATCTTCCAAAACACCTCTGGGTGGTTCTAAACTGCCAATCTCTTGTCTAGTAGTTAAACACTAATCTGTTTGAGCCACCCAGGAGGTCATAATTGTTCTTTAAGGTGAACTTTTTTCCCCCATACTTTCTCCTCACTAGGGTCACTTTAATGTCAAGATGGCATGTTGCAGAGACAAGAAGTCTAGGAATTTCAAGGTCTCTTTGAAACCAAAATAGTGGCCAGGAGACTAACAACCTTGCAGGTCCCAAGAGGTGCCCACTACATAGAATAATCCTGGATTAAGAACACCAGTGGTGGCATTATTCTAGTTACTAAAGAATTGGCACACACATCAAATTCATCTCTCTGTGACACCCCAGTTGTCAACTCCCCTCAGCACTGGTGAGAAACTGTGTGTGTGTGTGTGTGTGTGTGTGTGTGTGTGTGTGAGAGAGAGAGAGAGAGAGAGAGAGAGAGAGAGAGAGAGAGAGAGAGAATGAATGAATGAATGAATATGGTCTTCTATGAGGATGTGGTCACATGTGTGTGAATTCTGAGGCCTTGCCAGTTAGTCTAGTTAGAGGATTAGTCCAATCAGAGGCACAGCTCTCAGAACCACAAAAAGTTTTCTTTCCCCAAGGCTATCATTTTCCTAGAGTAGATGCTTCCCCTATGGCAGGTTTCAAAAGCAGTGTGTTCATCCTTTCATTTGAATTTTTCCCTCCTTCCCAGGACAGAATGGTGCTGCTTGTCGTTGGGAATCTGGTGAACTGGTCCTTGTAAGTAATCTTAGAAAAACACATCCACCTGCTTATTAATATCTGTAACCCCATGGATTAATTTTCCTTCAATGACATTTTTAAAAAATAGAAAATTCAAGAGAGAGTAAGACTATGGCTGTCCTAGAGACTTGAAGAAATTTTGTAAAAAAAATAAAAAATAAGAAGCTTTTATGTACCAATACCAGTCTCCTTTATGTACTGATCCATTGAATTTATTTGCTCAACAAGACAAAATTATAACTTGTTATATCTATGTAGATAAATATGAGTGTATCTAGAGATACATAGGTATTATAAACATGTAGAGATTGTGTCAACAGTTGCAAACATACAAACACCAGTTTTAAACCCTTTTGCAGAATTTTCCTTAGAAGCTAATCAGTAGACATTCTTTCTTGTAAATAATTCTCCTTATAAATGAGTTTGTGTGTATGTGAACAAGTATCTTCTACTCTTTGCTTCTCCTATATCCATGTCTTCCTATTCTGCCTACATGATTTGCCTTCCTCTTTTTCTCTATCATTTTCTTGAACTTCTTTCTTTGTTGCTGTTGTTAGGTGTCATTGAGTCAAGTATGACTCATAGTGACCCTATGAACAACAGATCTGAATGCTGTCTTGTCCTGTGCCATCCTCGTTATCTTTGACATTCTTAGCCCTTTGCTGCAGTCACGGTGTCAGTCTGTCTCATTGAACAACTTCATCTTCTTCCTTTAAATGGCCTCGCAACAAAACTGAGCAATAGACATATATTTTTCCTAGTTGTAATTAGGAACTCTGGTGGCATAGTGTGTAATGTATCAGGCTGCTAAATGAAAGGTCAACAGTTAAAATCCATCAGTGGCCCCATAGGAGAAAGATTAACAGTCTCTCCTCTCCTAAAGATTTAGTCATGGAAACCTGAGAGAGGCCTACTATGAATTGGAACCAATTGGTAGGGTTTTGAGTTTATTCTCAATGAAAATTTGAAGGAGCAGAATGTTTAATGCATTACTTAAAAAAAATAAGCACAGTAGCATTTATTGGTGGCCTTTAACATAAGATACCTTCTTGATTAGTGATAAATTAACATTTAATAGGAAAGTGGCTGTCCTTTCTGAACTCTATGAAGACATACAATGAATAAAGTAAGGGACATGCTTTCAAGGAAAGCTAGAATCAAGTCATGAGGACTTCAACCACATGTAGGAATCATTATGTTCTGAAACTTCCCATGATATCATCACCCAGGGTTACCTCAGGATGACGTCCATAGTTGTGTTTCCCTCCTTTACTTGGAAGGTAAGTCAAGTCTGTGGGAGAACAGTCATCTACATTACTCTTCTTGACCACATTTTAGGGGCAGATTTCACAGTCCTCATTATTATAAAACTGGGTGTGGCACAAGAAAAGGGATCAACTTCTTTTTTAAAAACTTATTACTAATTTTGATGAAAATTTACAGAGACTTTGGGTTTCCATTCATTCATTGTTGCACTTTTCTCCCCTCTCACCCCTCCCCCCTAGTACACTACCCTCTTGGAAAAGTAAAAGAAAAATTCTTTCGTTGTTTTACAATCCCTCCCCCAGGTCCACTCCACAGGTCCTTCACTCTAGACTCCTGTCATGACAAAAATACCTAATCACATATCCCTTTTAAACTGTTTTCTCCCTCATCTGTTTCAGTACAGTATACATTATTGAACCCATCTTACTCAGTCTCCCCGCAACCCTGAGGTCAGTCCTGTTTTACAACAGTGGCACCGTGCAGCATTTGTCCTTTTTGTGACTGAGATACTTCACTCAGCATAATGTCCTCCAGGCTCACCCATTTTGAATAATATTGCATGAGTTCCTTGTTTTTCAATGCAGTGGAGTATTCCATTGTGTGAATATATCATAGCTTCTCTATCCATTCATTTGTTGATGGGCACTTAGGTTGTTTCCAAATCCTTGCTATTGTGAACAAAGCCGCAATAAACATGGGTGTGCATATATCTGCTTGGATGGCAGTTATGGTCTCTTCGGGGTATATTCCCAGTAGTGGAATCGCTGGGTCAAATGGCATCTCTATTTGCAACTTTTTGAGAAAGCGCCATACTGCCTTCCACAGTGGTTACACCATTTTACACTCCCACCACCAGTGGATAAGGGTTCCAGTCTCTCCACAACCTCGCCAGCATTTGTTGCTTGAGGGATCAACTTCTTCATAATCAATAACTGGTAACTGTGACTCTGTGGACTCACAGTCAACTGACTGATCTCTGAGTCTTGGACTATCAAAATAAACCCACAATCTACTTATAAGACAAAGTAAATATCTTCTCTCTTCTTACACAGGTGGGAAGTCTGAGAGACATAAAGTCCTATGGAGAAAAAAAGATGTGTGATGGGACATAAATGCTGTACCTTTCTGGCAGAGGGTTACCTCCAGAGTTGATATCTCCCCATGCTCACTTTGCTCTGAATATTACAAGATATTAATTGATTCAGACCTTGAATGATAGATAAATAAGTAGAAAGATGGATGGATGGATAGACAGAGAGACAGAGCGATAGAGAGATAGATGATAGATAGATAGATAGATAGATAGATAGATGATAGATAAATGTAGTGAGGTTAATGATAAAGAGTTGTACTGCCAACCCAAAGGGACATGGTTGGAATCTACTAGCTGCTCCATGGGAACACTAAAAACCTGAGACAGATAACAAAACTTTGGTAATATCTGTCAAGCCAATTACTGAGAAAATTCCACTTCCACTCAAGTGCATATAGGTCACCATCAGTCAGGGGTCAGTTCCATGAGAGAGGATAGTAACAGCATTCTAGGGAACTCATCATAAATACAAGTATAATATGGCTGAAGGTGTTCATTTATTTACTTCCGCATTCTTGAGAATAGCAAAAAAAACTAAACCTCAAAGGAAAAATTATTTAAGCAGAGAGGAGCAATGATTGTTTATATGATACAACCCCTTGTGGGAATTTCACACAATCATCAGAAATGAATAATTTGAATACAATTAAATATATGAAAAGATGCTTGTAATATACTAAATATTTGGGTTTGGGTTTTTGTGGGATTTTGTTTTTTTTTTACTTTTCAAAGAAAAAAGCAAACTGGGGGGAGGGGTGGGCAGGGAGAAAAGTGTGCACCAATGAATGAATGGAAATCTAAAGTCCCTGTCAACTGTCATTAAAATTTCAATTAAAAAAAAGTTTGGATTTTTAACGGACAAAAAGGTGAGTGAGCACCTTATGCCAATAATATTACTAATCTACCTTCATGGCTACAAACGTTTCTTCCCCCTTGTCCTCAGCGCCCTCTTTGGACTCATCTACCGACCCAGAGACTTTGCCTCCTACATGCTGGGCATATTCATCTGCAACCTGCTGCTGTACCTGGCCTTCTACATCATCATGAAGGTAAGAGCAGACGCAGGCAGCTCCACCAGGGCCTCCAACAGGCGGTGGATCAGCTTTGCCAGCGTCCACTTCTTACCCCACAGCTGCGCAGCTCTGAGAAAGTCCTCCCGGTGCCCCTGTTCTGCATCGTTGCCACGGCCGTCGTGTGGACAGCTGCCCTGTACTTCTTCTTCCAGAATCTCAGCACCTGGGAGGTAAGAGGATCCTTCTCTTTCCCACAGAGACATTTCCTCTCTATCTTGCTCATATGCTTAGGGAGCTCTGGTGGGAAAGGAGTTAGGCTGCCAACCCAAAGGCAGTCAAACTCCAGCGGGTTTCCCCAGGCAGTAAATTGCACCAGAGGAGATTGCCCATCCTCCCACAGAGCTAATGGTGGATTCAAACCGCATGCCTTTCTGATTGCAGTGCAGCTCCTTACCACTAGGCCACCAGAGCCTCTCTACAAATGGAAGCCAGAGCAGTGTGAGTTGACTGTCTGTATGTTTCCTCTGAAGTGGCTGGTGGGTTAGAACCACCAACTTTTCAGTGTGCAGCCCTTATTTAATCCACTACACCATTCAGACTCCTTCATAGGAAATAATGATGGATCTGGGGCACAGACCTTCTCACAAGTTCCCCAGATTCTCCTGATTTTGCTCAGTTGTTAAGGCTATTTTCTGTCTGTTATCTGTCTCTCTTTAATCACTCCAAACTCACTATATTAATAATCCACTATGTTAATCAAGAGGGCGCTCTGGTGGCCTAGTAGCTAGAAGCCACACTGCAATCCCAATGGCATGTGGTTCAGACCAGCAGCTGCTCATCAGAAGAAGGATGGGCAGGCTCCTCCTGTGCAGTTTACCACCTCTGAAAGCTGACTGGAGAACCAGCCATGGATTGATTCCAACTTGGCAGCATACAACAACAACATGGTAAGATCAGAGAGAGCCTTCAAAAAGATCTCTCTGGTCTACAACAGTGTAATCATATACTTAGAAGCCAATCTCAAAGCTAATGTTTAAAAGGAATAGATTTTATTTAAATAAAATGCTCACAATTAAATGGTCTTTCATATAATCACAGGTGTGCAATCATTACCATAGTCAATTTTAGGACTTTTTCTAACAACTCTGAAAGAAACTCCATACCCAGGAACTCCATAGTGGCCCTCAGAAATCTCCTCCTAACCCATCCAACCCTAAGGAACCACTTTTTGTCTCTCAGGATTTACCTATACCAGACATTTCACAGAAACTCTATTATACAGTAGTCTTCTTGAACTTAGCACAATGTTTACAAAGTTCACCCATGTTGGAACATGGAGCAGTGCAATATTTCCTTTCACTGCCAAATAATATTCAGCTGTATAGTTAGACTACATTTTAGTGATCCATTTATCAATTGACAGACATTTTTGGTTGGTTCTTACTTGGGGCTATTTTGAATATTGCTATTATGAAAATTCATGCACAAGATATTATGTGCAAGTTATTATATACTATTTCATTCACAATCATGTTTAACTGATTGGTCACCTGGATTTAGCTAACAATCATCTATGGGCTGGAATCCTCTTGTTTAAGTCAATTAGGACCTGGTGAGTGGGCCTTTGTATTTAAAAGATAGTTGGGCGTTAATTGTTTTGGGGAAGAACTTTCTTCTAAATGTTAACAGCACTGGTCTGTCAGTTTGCTGTACTAAGATAACTTGGGGTTGCTGGGATACTGAACACTGTGCCACTGGTGTGTTAAATGCCATGATGGTTACCCATGGTGGACAGTGTTTGGAAGAGCTCCCAGATTAAGATAGGCTTTAAGCAGGATCCTAAACAACATGCCTTTGAAAACTCCATGAACATTAGAGAAATGATGATAGTTATAGAACAGGGTTCAGATCTTTTGATCATAGGGTTGCTATGAGTTGTGCTAGACTCAGTGGCACTTAACAACAGCATGTGCATGGAAGCTGTTTGAGCCAGGTACCTCAGAGCATGTTTGTGGCTTCCTGAATGCTCATCCCCTTAAATATCAGATTTGCAGGAATTCATGCCCATATCGTCCCTCTCATCCTGCAGGGAACTCCAGCAGAATCCAGAGAGAAGAACCACGAGTGTATCTTGCTGGATTTCTTTGATGCCCATGATGTTTGGCACTTCCTTTCAGCTACCGCCCTGTTTTTCTCATTCTTGGTAAGATTTTAATGTTGTTACCATCTATATTTTTCTCCTTTTTGCTCCTCTTCCTATTTTTTCTATTCACATACTATTTATTATACATATACTAAGGACATCTACTATATATGTTTAAATAGTGTTAGTTAGGATTACCAGGCACCTCTGGATGCATGCAAACATACAACCTTCCTGTTAGCAGTCAGATGTGCCACTGAGGTGCTCTTCCCTTTTCAATACATCATTGTAATGCAGTGAGCATATCATCTTAATTGAACATCTTAATTAATTACGAACACTTCATTGTGCTCATGTAAAATCCATACCTAGACCAAGAAGCAGTTCTATGAACAGAACAAGGCAACACTGCATGGTTTAAAGTCAGGAAAAGTATGTATCAGGGCTGTATCTTTCCCCATGCCTATTCAATCTACATGATGAGCAAATTATTTGAGAAACTGAATTTTATGAAGTACAATGTAGCATCAGGATTGAAGAACGATATCAAGAACCTGTGTTATGGAGATGACATGACCTTGCTTGAAGAAAGTAAAGAGGACTTGAAACACTTGCTTTGTAGATAAAAAAACTACAGACTTCTATATGGGTTACATTTGAACATCAGAAAAACAAAAAGCCTCATCAGTAGACCAATAGGCAACATCATGATAGATGACTAAAAGAATAAAATTGCTAATTACTTAATTTTACATGTATTCACAATCAACACCCTTGGTAGCAGCAGTCAAGAAATCATTGGGAAAATCTGCTATTAAGAACTTGTCCTTTTTTCTAAAGAGCAAGGATGTACGTTTAAAGACTAAGGTGCACCTGATCCAGGTCTTGATATTTTTCAGTAGCTTTCTATGCATCTGAAAGTTGGATGGTGAAGAAGGATTGAAGAATTGGTGCCTTTTAATTGTGGTGTTGACAAAAAAGTATTGAATATACCATGGACTGCCAAAAGGACAAACAAAACTGTCTTGAAGTATAATCATAGTGTTCCTTAAAGGAAAGAGTGAGGGAGCTCTGGTGGCCTGGTGGCAAGAAGCTGCTCTGCAATTCCAGAGGAACATGGTTCAAATCCACCAGATGCTCTGCTGCAGAAGGAGGGGCAATCTCCTCCTGTACCAGTCAGATCTGATTTGACGGTACATACACACACACATACAAATTTAAAAATTTTTTTATTTAAAAAAATTAAAATAAGGGGGGAGGGGACACAGTGGTGAAACTAGTTCAGTTTAGCTGTATTTTCAGGAGAACCCAGTCCTTAGAGACATCATTCTGGGAAACAAAAGGGTCTGAGAAAGAGAAGACGACCTTCAAGGAAGTGAACTGACACAGTGACTACACAGTGGGCTTAAGTATGACAAAGATAGTGAGGATGGCGCAGGATAGAGCCAGGTTCAGAGCTGTTGTTCACGGGGTTTGTATGGTTCATGACTGACTTTACGGCATATAACACCACCACCATCTTACTTCTTTTCTTTTTTTTTTGTCCATTGAGGCATTTTATTTGCACTGTTTATTACATCTCTAGAAAAAGAATCCCAGGATGTTTCCTCCTGTGTGTTTTTGTCTTGCTTCCTCGTAGTCCATGATGCCAGCTGAGGTTGTCAGTACAATGAAACCAAACTGACGGGATGGGAGCAGATTATTCTGCCACTTTTCTAGATCTTTGAGCTGCACATCAAATCTGAGGCTGATAACGCCACACTTGTTTAACCTGCCTGTGAGGTTGACAACAATTTTCTCCGCTCTGTGATCATCAATGATTTCAAATTCGCCAATGTAGCCATGCTTCATCATCACGGTCAGGAACCGCACGATGACTTTGGAGCACGGCCTGATGAGAACCTGGCGCTTGCCTCTCTTCTCGGCATTGTGGCGGCACAGAAAGATGGCTGAAAGAGCACTTCTTTTCTAAATAGGATCTTCTGGTTAGGTTTTTCTTTTCCTTTTATGCCAATGTTATGTCAAGTATTAAGAATATTTTCTAAAAAAAAATTTTCTCTAAATTGCACAGCATGCTTCTTCTGAATTATGATTAGAACTCACCTTTCCAAAATTCCCCCAGGAAACACTACTGCCATATGAAAATTCTGATAACACTAGGATTTTTGTTGGTAGGCTGTGCTTCTATCTCACCTCCCATTTCCATTGTAAGTGAATGTTTTTCAGATTTATGGAGTGGCTGGGAAGACAAGCCAGGGCTCTGTTGACCTCCAGGCAGTTTATTCCATATATCTCCTAGTTGGAGACCTGTCTTTTGCCCACACAACTTCCCGGAAGCCATCCATATATTTGTAAAAGCCCTAGATGATAACCTTCAGAATCCTTTCTTCCTAACTTTGTCTTTTTCATTTTAAAACCCTGTGATTCCTATACATTGTTTCAAGTGACAACATTGCTAGACCTCCTGGGCTCCGAACCCTACTGGAGTTAAAGAGTTTCCACCATGTAATGGAAAGAGTGGAGCAGGGCTCCCTCTAGTGGCTAATTTGAGATGTCTAACCAACACGGAATAGAGCAACGTTTCGATCTGTCATGATGGCACTTAACAACAACCAAAACTATAAGGCTTCATTCCTAATGACATTTTTTTTTAATAGTCACCTAGATGGAGAGACAGAGACAACAAAAATGGGATTAGGAATTCTATGAGAAAACAATGGTACAGGAAATGATAAAGGATGAGCAGACAATATCCGATGCAAAAAGAATTCTTTCAAGTCTTGACTCTATTGCCTGCTAAACAAAGGTTTTTCTGGCCACACTATCAGCATTTTTACAATTTCTCCCACCCTATAATATTATTTTGTGTCCTCCTTAAGTTAAATTTAATTCTTGGTACATGTTACCATCTACTGGTATTTCCTTCATGTTCACTCCTAATAATAGTGGCCTCATGTACCAGAAAAATGTTTATCTGTGATTTATTGACTATGCAAAGGTATTTGACTGTGTGGATCACAACAAATTGTGGCCAACCTTGAGGAACATGGGAATCACAGAACACTTGATTGTGCTTATGTGAAACCTATGCTTGGACCAGGAAGCAGTCCTCAGAACAGAGCAAGGAAACACTGCATGGTTCAAAATCAGTAAGAAAGTGTGTCAGGGAGGCATTCTGTCTCCATACCTTTTCAATCTGTATGCAGAACAGATCATTCAGGCTGGAATTTATGAAGAAGAATGTGATATCAAGATTGGAGGAAGACTCATAACAATCTTTGTTAAGCAGATGACACAACCTTGCTTGCTGAAACAGAGGAGGATGTGAAGCACTTTCTGCAGAAGGTCAAGGACTATAGTCTTCAATATGGATTTAAGCTCATCATCAAGAAAACAAAAATTATCACCACTAGGCCAACTGGCAGCACCACGATGGATGGAGAAGAGATTGAGGTTGTTAATAGTTACAGCTCGCTTGACTCCACAATCAATACTCTTGGCACCAGCAGTCAAGAAATAAAAAGACAAAATGCACTGGGAAAGACTGTTGTCAGGGACCAATCTAGAGTATTGAAAAGCAATTATGTCAGTCTAGAGACTAAGGTGCGCCTGATCCAGGCCATGGTATTTGCAATTACTTGCTATGCATCAGAGAGCTAGACAATGACTAAGGATGACAGAAGAATACCTTTGAGTTATGACACTGAGGATGAGTCTTGAACATACCATAGACCGCCAAGAAAATAACTTCTGTCTTGGAGAAGTTGAAACCAAGTTTCTTCTTGGAGACTAGGATTTCGAAGCTCCATCTCACACACTTTGGGGACATGGCCAAGAGGGACCTGTCCTTAGAGAAGAACATGATGCTCAGAATGGTGGAGGGACAGCACAGGAGAGGAAGACTCCAGATGAGATAGGTTAATACAATAACTGGGGTAATGGGGGTAGATAGATAGATAGAAGGATGGACAATCTCCTCCCATGCCATTTACTCCCTCTGAAAACCTGCTGAAAGGTCAGCTATGAGTCAGTTGTGACAGCACTAAACAAAACAACATGCATATTAGAGTGAGATGTCACCTAAGCCCTTTGTCATATTCACTATCGTTGGTGTACTTGAGTTCACTTCATGGCTCCTGTGTTAGTATCTAAATACCATGCATGTTATGCATTTGTTTCATGCCTCAATTCCTCTCCTAAATGTAAGCTCCACAAGTATAAAGATGTTTGTCTTTTTATTGCTGTTGTTCTAAACTGTATTTCTAGCAAGTGTAGTTATTAATAAGAAGTCCTTGGTAAATGTCTGCATTTTATTAATTTCATTAATAAATGAATTGCTATGCATAACAAAGCTGGAAAATGACTAGGGATACTAGAAAGAGAATTGATGCCTTTGTGCTGTGGTGCTGGAGAAGAGTGTTGAATGTACCATGGACTGCTAGGAAAACAAACAGGTTCATCCTGGAGAAGGTGAAACTAGGAGGTTCCTTGAAAGCAAGGATTCTGTCAGTTCCTTCTGACATACTTTGGACATGTTTCAAGGTGGGACTAGTCCTTGGAGAGGAACGTCATGCTTGGGAGGGTGGAGGGGCAGCACAAGAGAGAAAGACCCTTCCTTTATGAGAGGGATTGATTCAGTGAATGGTGTAATGGGGGTAGGGTGTCAGAGACAATGCGATTGACACAGGATTGAACAGGTTTCAGGGCTGTTGTATGTAGGGTTGCAAGCAACTACAGTACATAACAAAATAACAACAAATGAATTGTAGAATTATAAAAAACCTGCTATTAAGGACAAGTCATTTGCAGAGGGCTTCAGAGCATGAAAATGAGTGGGGGAGTTTGTTGTTTTCAGTCTGTGAGTCTTAATAACAGATAAGAACCTACTAGGGCTGTGTATTCCATTCCTGTCTTCCCTCTCGTTTCAGGTTTTGTTAACTCTGGATGATGACTTGGACGTGGTTAGGCGGGACCAGATCCCTGTCTTCTGAGCCCTTGGCATTAAGAGGGGAAGAGGGAGCGATCACTCCTGGTGCTGTCTCCTGGAAAACACAGTGACTGCAGCAAAGTAACCACTGCCAAATGTTCCACTCACCGTCACAGAGTCAGGCCCGTGTGCAGTCACCAGGGAAGAGAGGAGCCGGAGGGAGGTGACCTGCAAGCAAAGGGGCAAAAGGGAAGCCAAGGCACTGGGGAAAAGCCAGCCCTAAGGAGCCAAGAAACAGCCGGTCCCCTGGTTAGCAGCTCTGTGAGTTAGAGATGGAAAAAGCTGCTCCAAAGCGAACTCACTTGTATTAGTGCTCTCTGGCACTCACCTTAGGTTTGCCTGGTTTGTAGAAGGATGTTGCACTCTTCCATCCATCCGTCTGAAGTCCACTGCCTGCAGGAGCCAGGGAGGGTTGGAGTCCTCAGTGCGGTAGAGGTGGACTTAAGGCCTCACTCAACTGAATGTTCCAACCTTACCAGCCAGTCACCTCCTCAAAAGGAGAACTGTGGGCTTCAGCCAGGTCCCCCACTCCATCAAAAGGACACAGGAGTGGTCTTGTCATGTGCTCCCTTAAACAGGTCACTGGGACGAAAGGCTTGGGTGCTTACCTATTCCTTAGTGTCTTTATCTCACTGCAGTGTATAGACCCCACAACTCAGGCTTCACCTTTTCAGGGATGGTCTTGTTCTCCACAGACTTCTAATAAGCTCCAAGGTGAAAGGGGCAATGGGACCATTGTCTGTATCAGCAGGAGGAACAAGGGAAATGGCCAGCAGTACAAAGAGCTTGGTAAACATCGGCCTCAAACAATCAGACCTCACAGTAAGGACTTGAGATTCTGGAGCTGGTGCAAAGGAAGATATGCTTTCCGAGCCTTCCAATTTATTTAGCTCAGTTCTCTGCCCACTTCACCTTTGGAGAAGGATTACAGATTCTTACTGGGGGCATTTCACTGGCGGCTTTCTCGAACTGAGTCCTTTATCTGTCATGTTGTATGTATCACGGGTTCTAGATCTTTCACCCTGAAGTTCTCAGAAGTAGCTCTCTAAGTGAATGTATTCTGCTCTTGTCTGGTTGCAGAGAGCACCTCCCTGAGGTATTCTCTCTTGATTGCACCTCCCTGAGGTATTCTCTCTTGATTGTACCTGATCGTCACTCTGACCCCAGCAAGGTGTTGAGAAAGCTGCTGACAGCTCTGCCCCTAAGAAGTCCTGTTTTCACTTTGCTCTGTGTTGCTTAAGTGTCTTGTGGTCAGAAAAATCTACATACATGTGTACACACAGAGACATGTGCTGGTAAAATTGGAGTAGCCTCTCATATCAGCTGTCCTTATGAGGCATTTGCCTGCATCCAACTTTTTTTTTAAAACAGTTATTATGCTTTCTTTAGAATATTTTCTTATATTAGTTTAAAAAAATTATAGTTGGGAAGTTTGGATAGAAAGTCGTTCCAGATTTTAAAAGCACAGAGATATTTTCAGTGAAATATTTTTACAATATTCTTTGCCCTCAAATGCCCCAGATTTGTAATTGGTCTTATTCTTTATCCCTGAAAAATTGTTGGCCATGACTAAGCCGTAGGAAGGCTAACTATTAAATGTTAATCAAACATCTAAAAACTTCCAAGCCTGTTGAACTATGAGTGATCTGACCCTTATTCTTTGGATCTCAAATATTCCAACCCTATATTTTTTAATACCAAGCCTATTGAACTGTAATATGACCCTTATTCTTTGGTTAGAAATTTTTTAAAAAGGGGAAAAATATCTAGTAAAAAAATATGATAGAAGCACCCATTGTCATAGTGGATTAAGTGTTAGGCTTCTATCTGAAAGTCCAGCAGTTCAAGTCTACCTGCCAATCCAAGAGCAAAAGATGTGACAGTCTATTTCCATAAAGATATGTGGCCTTGGAAACTCAATAGGATGGTCCCACTCTGTCCTGTAGGCTTGCTATGAGTTGGAATCATTTGACAATAATGGTTTGGTTTGTTTTAATGAGGCCAAAGAGTAAGTTGTATGATGCATTATATGTTTAGTAATTTGTCTGGGAAATATGTGTAAGGACTGGGACAGTAACTTGTAGAAATGCATTGTTTATGCTGCTGTATTCTTAACCATTTTCTGATAATGTCTATCTTGTGCCATAAAGTTATACATTATGGTCAATTTTATTCTCTACAGCAGGGCTGAAAACCCCAAACTAGCCTGCTCTTATAAATATCAATTTAAATGTGCCTGTTGCATATTCTTTCTGCAGTGTCAACCTAGTGGCTAAGAAACATGAAAAAGTCCTATAAGTGGTCGTTGTAGCAGGGTAAAAGGAAACAACCAGGACCCAACAGCAGCTTAATTGGAATTGCATGTAGTTCAATGCCTAAAGGATTTCTACTGGCTGAGTGGGCAAACAGTTTGAATCCACCAACTGCTCTGAGGGAGAAAGATTGACAGTATCCTCTTGTGTGATTTATAGCCTCTGAAAACTCACTGGACAGTCAGCTATGAGTCAGTTCTAACTCCATTACAATGAGTGAGTGAGCCCAGTGCATAAGGAGTCCTAGGGACGCAAGCCCTAGGCTGCCAACCGAAAGACTGGTGATTTGAGCCCATCTAACAACTCTATCTTTGAGCTGTCTCAGCTGGTGTTGAAGAAGAGTATTGAATATGCTAGGGACTGCTAGGAGAAGAAACAGGTTCATCCTGGAGAGGGTGAGACCAGGCTGCTCCTTGGAGGCAAAGATTCTGAAGCTTCGTCTGACATACTTTGGACATGTTGCAAGGCAGAACTGGTCCTTAGAGAGGCACGTCATGCTTAGGAGGGTGGAGGAACGGCGCAAGAGAGGAAGACCGTGGATGAGAAGGATTGATGCGGTGACTGGGGAAATGAGGGTAGGTGTGTCAGAGACAATGAGGTTGGCACAGGATAGTGCCGGGTACAGAGCTGTTGTACATAGGGTGGCTGAGTCACAGGTGACTTTACAGCACATCTCAACAACAACTCTACCACGGGAAAAACGTGGTGATATGGTTTCATAAAGATAACAGTAATAATAAAAAACCAAATTCAATGTTATTGAGTTGCTTCCAGCTCCCAGCTTTAGAAAGCTCTGTGGAGCAATTCTGTTCTTCTGTGTGGGATTGTTAGGAGTTAAATCAATTCAGAAGCAACCCCAGACAAGTACAAAAGTACTGTGGTTACTTTTGCCTGTGTTCATGGAACTCTGTCTTTAAAAGCCAAGTTCAACAGGAGGGTAACTGGACAGAAATGGCCATGGTGAAGAGGCTCTTGGCAGAACAAACACAGAATCATGAGAGCATTTCATTTGGAGCGGAGGAGTGATGTGGCAGCCAGAGAAGCAAAACCATCCGCATAAAAAATGACCTCTTCACACCTCTGACTAATGCGCGAGAGGCAGACCCACCTGTCTGCTCTGGATAGCTGAGGGATTAGCCTGGTTTTATTTTAGCCGCAGTAGAAGCTGGTGGAAAACCAGAACCTACGTGGGGAAGGGACTTTCCATGACTGGAGATCAAGTGAGCCAGCTCGTCGGGTGAAGACAGCAGCAGCTGCTTCCCTTGTAAACTCCCAGCAGTCACTAGAAGGTTCTGTGAGGCCACAGAACGTGTGGTTTGGTGAATCAAATCCTATCTCAATTTCCCTCATTCTGGGAGATTATTTCTAGTAGATTTGTCACTGTCTAAAACTGTCTTCACAGAATGAACATGGTTTGAGAAAGATTCTAGAGTTTGCATTAGTCCTTAGCTGCTGAGTGGTGTTTGGCTGGAGCTCCCTGCTGTGCTGAGATGTGTCAAGCACACAGGTGGCATTGAGGACACCCCCCAGTCTCTGCTGCTCTTCAGTCTGGGACACAGAACTAGGATCTCTTTCATTCTGGCGACACCCCATTATGGAATCCAGCTTTCCCTGTTCTCAGTTCTAGAAGTATCCAGAGATACTACCCTGAGTTATCACACCCCAGAACTACCTCTGCACTTTTACTGATACGTTTTATGACATTTTGGCCCCTGATACTCTGACTCCAACTGAGATGAAAAGGATCCAAGGTGAGGGCCAAGTGGAAAAGCTGCCTGTAAGGAATGTCTCACCTCATCCCTCCCTGCTCTGCCCAGCATCTCAAAGGCAAGGAAGCCTAGCTTTTTCTCCCCTCAACCACACAGTCTGTAGGGAAAGTCTGGATATTCTTCCTGCATGCTCATGACAAAACGGCTCCCAGAAAAAGGAGGCATGGTTGGGGCGCTTGTGTTTTTAAATGACGGTGACTCTAATATCCCCTGATATAACTGAGGATAAGCATTGTGAATGAAGACACGACTTGCCTGTGCCAGAAATGTGCCACGATTCTGCCCCATTTATCATTGTTTATTTCTTTCGTTCTTATATTTTATTCTTAAAACCCTGTTTGGAAGGGAGCTCTGGTGGCCTAGTGGCAAGACACTGCACTGAAATCCCAGAGGTACATGATTCAAATCCACCAGATGCTCTGCTGGAGAAGGAGGGGGCAATCTCCTCCTGTACCAGTCAGATCTGATTTGATAGTACACATAAAAATAGTACAATAAAAAAAA